>NC_091473.1:35997472-36144972 GCF_036971445.1 Narcine bancroftii
CAATTCCAATGATTTCCCAAGCATCTCAATCTCTGCTCAAAGGCTAACCCAATCATCTCCGGAATCAATCTGGTCATCCTCCTCTGTACTGCCTTCAAGGCCAGTCTACTTTTTCTCAAGTCAGGAAGCCTAACTGTGCACAGTATTTGAGTCGCTGCCTCTCCAATATATTCTATACTTGCAGAAGAACCTCCTGCTCCTCAAATTCAGTCTGTCTAACAATGAACGCCAGCATTCAATTAGCCTTCTTAATCATCTTTTGCAGGACTCTTATTTTTACACTTTGCTTTTTCTCGCCATCTCTGTATTGCACTGTTTGTTCACATTTCTCAATTTGTTTACATATGTACATTATGTACAGTTTTCTTGCACTACCAGTAAGTGGTAATTCTGCCTCAGCCACAGGAAAAAGATTCTCAGGGTTGCAATGTGATGTCATGTATGTAGTCTGACAACAAATCTAAAATCAATTCATGCACCAGTACTCTCAAGTCCTTCTGCACAACTCATCATCAACTTTTTTTTAAAGCTGTGGCCCCCCACTAGGTCTCTGCTTAAAATATAAAATATAAAATATTTTCAAAGAGCTCTTAAGGGACAAAAAGGTATTTCTTTGGTTGGCACATGAAATCATCTCTGATGCCACAGACAGAATTCTTCTACTTCTAATTGTGCAAATAATATTTCCCAATTCCAACTTTACTACAGTTTTAACTCCAAATACTTTAGTAGGCAATGTATCAAAATGATACCCGGTAACTAGCCTGATCATCAGAATTTTATCAAATCACTATCATAATTTATTCCAGAACAACTAAAATAATAATTCTCAGTGTAGATTCCAGAAGTGAATTAGTGAATGAGCTGTCGGAATGATTGAGCCAAATAAAAATGTCTTGAACGGAAGAAAAAAAGACTTGGGGGTGGTTGGTGGTTGAAAGGAGAAATAATGTAGATATTTTGGGCCAAGATCATTTCCAATTTCAGGTAACTATTAGCTGCTGGATTTGTTTTCTCTCTCTCCACATCCAGTCCTCTCTTTTTTTTTGTTCTCTTTCCTAAACAGCCCTCCACTCTGCCATCATCCATTAACATCCCCCTCCTAGTTCCATGCAGCTACAACACCAAGTACTTTCCCCTGGCTACTTCCACCAGCCCTACATTTCCAACAGAGTGAAAAATTGCAGCATTCTGTTGTGCCTAAAAAGTTTGTTTGTAGTTGCAGCAAATAAGCAAGGAAGCAAATAGGATACTGGCCTTCATAGCTAGGTGGATTGAATTTCAAACCAATAACGACCTATCCTGGGCACAAACAACACCTCCTCATTAGTTCAGAAGGAGCAGCACCGCCTCCACTTCCTAAGGAGGTTGAGAAGGGTAAGGTTACAAAACAACACCTTGATATTTTACAGGAGTATTGAGAGCATCCTGTCAGGCTGCAAATTTGTATGGTCTGGTAGCTGCAAAGCATCAGACCGAAAGTCAATAGAGGATCATAAAAACAGCCAAGATCACTGGGGTCTCTCTTTCCTCTATTGACTATAGTCACCAGGAGCACTGTTAAAATAGGGCTCAAAGAATTATTGAGAATCCCTAACATCCGTCAAACAATATCTTTGACCCACTACCATCAGAAAGAAGGTACAGGAGCATCAGAATCAGAACTGCCTGGTTGGGGAATAGCTTCTTCCCACAGACTGTGAGAATGAATGAATGAAACTGAGTAATTATTCCACAACATTTATACATATTTATTTATTTTTTTCACACTATGAACCATATTGACCAAAATACACACAAACATTTCCCTCTTGAATATACACAGTGTCATTTTATCTCCTTTTCCCTCTCCCTTCCCTCCCTCCTTCACCCACCCCTCCCCACCCACTCAACATTCAACCTATATGATACATTAAACCCATTAAACAATGTCATCACACAATGAAAATAAACAAGAAATTTGTGTCTTCTACTTTTACATACTGGGTCAGTTCGTTTCGTCTTCTTCTTCTGTCATTTTAGGCGGTGGACGTCCGCGGTAGGACTTCTCTGTTGTGTTCCATGTACTGTTCCCAAATTTGTTCGAATAAAGCAACATACCAAAATATACATATTTATTTGATGTTACATTCTTATGTATGCATGTGATGATTATGTGCTGTGAGAAAATGTATACGTGTATGCACCACAGACCAGAGAAATGCTGTTTCGTTTGTTTGCACATGTTCAGTCAGAGGATAATAAACTTGAACAGGATACTGGACATTGCATGTAATTCTGTTCTCCTTAATTAAGACAATATATGCTACCTTTGGATGCAGTGAAGAGAAGATGCACCAGGTTGATTCCAGAAATGAAGGCGTTACAGAGTCCAGAGGACCCAAAAAACCAGCAGCAATAGATATGCACAGGGTGACTTAAACAAAAGTAGTTTTTAATTACAGTTGAACAAGAAAACAGAATTAATTTTTTAATGTATTACTATCAACTTACTTAACCTACCTAACCTACTTAATCTCCCCTCTAATACTAAGCGCAGGTATGTGTAATGTATATTTAAGATTAGAAAAGTTCTTTGGATCACAGTCCAATCTCACTGGTTGTAGGCAATTCTTGTACTGTGCACAGAAGTTAGCATTAACAAAGTTCACCAGTCTTTGGTGCTTAACAGACAAATGGTTACCAATCAGGAGGGTTCTTGCTGGTTTTCAGAGAGAGATTCCTTTTCCAGGACATCTGCAACTGATTCCTTCTCAATCAGTCTTGCTGACGAAACCTGCCCCCTTCAGGATTCTCCAGATGATCCTCTTTCTTTCAGGTCACCTTTCAGATCATCAGTCTTCTCCTTTGATCAGGCAGCTTTCCAAAGTTTGCCAGCTTGTCCCTCTGGATCTGATTTCTGTGACTCTTTCTCTCTCTGTTTCACTCTCTCCCTCCCTCTCTGAGAGCAAAACTGCTCTCTGCCTGCCTGCAAAGATCACATGTTCTCAGGCAAGCTGTATGTTACTACTTTGTTGTTTACTGTAAAAAGTATTCTGTAAAAGTCCTGCAAAGATTCTGTGTTTTAAAATGCTCTAATAATTCCTCCCAAACCACCTCTAAATACTCTGTCACAAAGGGGTTAGCTTCCAAAGAGAAAATTAGCCTCCAATTAACTCATTAGAGTGTAGGATGAGGAGAACTGGAAGAAATTATGACAGGAATTGATAAAATGAAAAGAGTGAGGCTGTTTCCACTAGCAGATGATATGATAACTAGAAATACAACCTCAAAATTCAGGGATGGAATGAAGGAGAGATGAGAAGAAACAACTTCACCCAGAGAGTAATGAATCTGTAGACTGCTTTGCCCAATTAATTAGGCTACCAAATTAACTATATTTACATTACAGTTAATTTTTGGATTGTAGAAGAATTAAAGTTTCAAAGGCTCCTTGAATTTCACTAATAAAACATTAAAAATGTCATATACATGATATACTTCAACTTTTCTCATCTGCCATAAGGCAAACAAAGAGTAATCATGGGCACCCCTAACAATAGGAGAAATAGAAGGAAAAAAGAATCCCTTCAAAGACACTGAGTGTCCGTGGATTCTCCTCCAGCACTCCCACAGCCTCTGCTGCCACATAGTCTACGGTTCAAACCGTCGGTAACCCAAACCTCCAATGTGGTCAGGAAACCTTCAGTGTCTGAGGTCTTTTAGGAGCCTTTCTTGCCCTTAGTCCCTCTTGAATCCTGGTTCTGATACCTAGCTCCCATGAGCTAGTCTCCATCATCCCAGACTATGTAGGTCCTAATCAGTCATCTGCAGTCTTCAGGTAGTGTGGGTCTTTCAGCTACTGAGCCCGTCTGGTCCTATGCCATGGTCACCACTCTGTAGGATCATCTCCCATGCTTCTCCTCAATCTTAACGGATTTGGGGGTAGGGGGGTGAAGGAAGAGGGATATTCTCCCCGTTTCTGGTTCCCTGCACTCCATTGGAATCTGCAACACCTCATGGTATATTGCCACTCCACTCTGGACGGGACAGGAGGCTGTGTCGCTATGGAGATTACAGAGTGCAGAAGGCGCCAGGACCTGCAGACATGCTAATATCTCAGATAGAATTCTCAACTGCATATTTTGTTTGTTTTGATAGTGGCACCATACTGGTGGCACTTCTTTATGTGTTTTTACCAGGCAAATAAAATAAACACATTTTTGCACATAAAATAAATTGAATCTTAAATCTTAATCATCCTTTACTTCTCCTCAGCCCACCTAGATCTTAATAGTCCCTGTTTCACTAGTCCCCTTCTCCCATTTATATATACTATCTTCCTTCTGTCCCAATGCAGAGTCTTAATCAGAAGCATCAACAATTAGTTTGCTAGAGTTCCTCCAGAATTTGTTTTTGCTTCAATTTTTCAATGGTTATATTAAAAAAAAGCAAATGGATACATTCAGCATCTCCCGAACAGACTGAGCCTAAAAAAAGTGGCAGTGTTGCTGCTGCTATCCACCCAGGAGAGCAGGGAGTGTAACACAGGATTCCTCCGTAGGGTCCTACCACACTGTCCTGATGCAGATGGCTCCATTCAGGCTTTAAATAGCCTGTTAAAAAAGATTTTTTTTTTTAATCCTGCAACCACAAAGGTCTGTGCTCAAGATGGCAGGTCTTATGCTATCAGCATACCATGAGGGGCAGCAGATTCTGGAGAAGTAGGGCACCAGAAAGAAGAAGAATACCCCACTGAGAAGGAGAAGCATAGGAGACAGAACAGTGGCCACAGCAGCCAGCAAGGGGCTCAGCAGCTGAAGGACCCAGACAGGCTATGGGCTGCTGGAGAATGGCTCATGAGAACTAGGTTTCGGAACCAGGATTCGAGAAGTTGCCATGGGCCTCAGACACTCGAAGCTTACTGGTCCCATTTGAGGTCTGGATCTGGAGTTCAGGTTGCTGAAGGTTTAAACTGAAGTGAGTGCAGCTGCAGAAGTACAGGAGGCAAAACCACGGACACTCAGTGACTTTGAAAGGACTCTCTTTTGCTTCTTTTTCTCCAGTTATTAGGGGCACCAGACAATGCTCATGGTGACTCTTTATTTGCTTTATGGCAGACAAATGCTGGTATATCATGTATATTAAACTTTAATGTATTATTTATTACATTAAAATTCATTAATACATTTAATGTATGTATGTACTCTGACAATAGATAAATCAAAATCTATTACGTGTGAACCTTTGAAGTTAATCAAGTCTGGTGTAATTGCTAAGCACTAACATGAAATATACTTTGACTTCACGTTATATTTAAAGTTAAAACTGTGTAAATTGTATAAGTGCATGTAAATGAATGAAAATATTTAATCTACAGTCCGTCTGCAAAGCTCGAAACCAACTTTGTTAGTTTTTATCGGAGTAGGAGTACAAATTGTCCCCAAAAAAAATCTGTTATTATTTATTCCCAGCAGACATCAACTCTGAAAGACTTTAACGAGACGTCAGCTCTGGTCCAGAAGTACTCACCACCAGCGAAGCTACGAATTCCCTCACCTCCATCAACGGCACCTGGGCAGCGCCATCTTCCCGTGACCCCGAAAAGTGCTTCCGGGGTTAATGTCACAACCCGACGACCAGCTTCCGCTGCTCACCGGGAAGATGCATTTGTCCATCAGGGATGCGTCGAGTCGTGCCTGGGTAACGTTATATTGAAGGCTCCCGCAGTCGTGCTGTACCGGGACGTGACCCAGTTTCAAACTGGGTTATGATAGAGTCAGAACTACAGAAATGGAACTGTGATATTTAAATAGTTACCCTCGTGACAGACGACTGAAGATAATGGCAACCCCATCGACATTAAAGCAACACTTTTTACAAAGCAACGCTTTGTACAGTGTACAAATATCACTTGATCTTTCTAAGTAAGTTTCTTCCCTCAGGGCCCATTCAAATTTCCCAGCCAGCATTGCTGTATTCTGAGATTTCCTGTTTCTGGCTCATTCTGCTTATTCCTTAGAGAAGGGCTCAGACCCAAAACGTTGGCAATATATCTTTGTCTCCTATGGACACTAAAAGACCGGCTGAGTTCCTCCAGCATTTCGGTGTGTTTTTGTTTTAAATTTCCCTGCGCCACCTACTTTCTCACACTGGCCATCATTTTCCTCCTGCAAGTGACTGCTTCGTATTTGACTTCAGATGTTCCCCGCCCATTGGCCAGTTCTGCAGCGAAGTTTCCAACTTCACGCTGCCAACCCTTCTAGAAAGTGGGAAAACTTACCGGGAACACTGCACCTCTGGAGCCTTTCCCACTACACCATGATTTACCTGTAAATCGGCAACCCGGCATTTTATGGGGAGTTCTGCCTCCAGTGGTGACATCACGAGAGACGCGTTAAGTACTCACGGGAAGTCTAATCGTGCACTTTGTAATGGCAAATGATAATGAGTTCCGGATGTTGGCCCTGCAACTCTGTGGTTCTATTGTAAAACAGGCAAGTCTCATCAACATAGTTATCAATGGTATATTGGAAACACTGGCCAAAGAAGACAGGTTGTTCAGGGATCATATGAGAAGAATCAGGGAGGAGGAGGAGGAAGATAGGCAGGCTGAGAGGTCTAGTCATAGACGTAAAAGGATGCTTATTCTGAGTCATTTTGAACGCCAATTTAAAACTAGAAAAATGTGGAAGAGAGAGAGACCACAGGGGCCCGTCTTCTGGGAAAACATTGAATGTAATTTTGATGATGAAGAATGGCGGGCACATTTTCGAATGTCAAAGAGCACCTTCAACTTTGTATGCGAGCTCCTTGAGCCTGAATTGAGGCGCAAGGAAACAAACTTCAGAAGGCCTCTGGAACCTCGGGTCCGACTTGCCATGGCTTTGTGGTGGTATGCCACCCCATGTGAATATCGATCCATCAGTGTTCTCTTTGGTGTGGGTATTTCCACTGTGTGTATGGTGGTATCCCAAGTTACTGTCGCTTTGAGATCAACCCTTATGAAACGTTTCATCGACCTGCCAAGTGGTGCACGCCTCCAGGAGACGATCAACGGGTTTGCAGAGAAAGATTATCCAATGTGTGCTGGTGCCATCGACGGCACACATATTCCCATCATTGCCCCACAGGAGGATGCAACATCCTACTACAACCGTAAAGGATGGCACTCTGTTATTCTTCAAGCTGTTGTTGACCACGAGTGCCGGTAAGGAACATCTTGACTTGATTAAAATTGTGGGTCTGTGCCAATGAGTGTCATCGTTATGGCAGTCAATGCATTGTGCTTTTGTGGTTTCAGCTTCACAGATGTGTATGTGGGTTGGCCTGGCCGCACCCCTGATGCTAAAGTTTTAGCCAACTCCCCCCTTTACAGGAAGGCTGAGGATGCAGACGGGTATCTGTTCCCACATGAAGTAAGTAAATATAGACTACTGGACAGTAATGTGTGCGTAGCTCAAACAAATGTAATGTGTCCCCTTGCGACGTCCACAGAATGGTCACAAATGTGTGTATGTATAGACCTACAAAGGGGCTATATGAGATATCCACACTTCTGCTTTGCTCTGGGTATAGGTATCCATGAATGTTGACGGAGTGGAAATCCCTGCTCATCTGGTCGGCGACCCTGCCTACCCCCTCAGGAATTGGCTTATGAAGGGGTTCACGGACCACCAAGACCTCAATCAACAGAAGAGCAAATTCAACAGCCGTCTGAGCTCAGCACTAATCGTGGTTGAGAATGCCTTTGGCCGTCTCAAAGGTCGCTGGAGACGTTTGAGCAAACGACTGCACATCAGTACCGCTTTCGTGTCTGATGTTGTTATTGCCTGTTGTATCCTGCATAATATATGTGAGATTAACAAGGATCACTTCTTGCCAGAGTGGAACATTAATGAGGAACAGGTTCTCCCTCAACCAGAGAGAGATCCTGCTCAGGGTTCAACAGCGCGTGGTGCCCAGGCAATCCGCAAGGCTATTATGTCCTCTCTGTAAACATCAGGCAAACAATAGAGCTTCTCATTTCCACTTTATTGCAAAATTTAAGAAGGCAAGTAATGCAAATCACAAATGTAAAAGAAGTAAAGGTGGAACTGAAGCCGGTAAAAAAGGTTGCAATTTCAAATGTTACAAGACTTGTTGTGCACATTAGAAATGTGGGCTGTAGGAGGTAGAACTGCTGCCAGTAAAAAAGGGTGCAACTGTAGTGCCAAATTTAACAAGACTAATGTGGAAAACACAAATATAAAAGAGGGAGCACTTCTGCTAATACAAAGTTGTGCAATCTCAAAGCAAAATGATAAATGTGCAGTTAAATGGCACTTGGTGGGGCGGGGGGGAAACAAAAAAGTAAAGTCAAGGTTTAACACATAATAATAAACATTGCCAGCCATTACCTTTGAAAGCCTTTTGTAACAGTGCAGCAATACTAAACGTACAAAGTATAAAATCATGTACAAAAGTTTAAACACATAATAAACATTTGTAACCATCACCTTGGAAAAAAATTGTTTAACAGTGCAGCAATAAAATAAACTTTCCACAGTTCAAGAATATCTAGTGATCTGACTTAATCTTCATGCATGTGTTGCAGATAGGATGAGGAAGAGGAGGGAGTGAAAAGCGTTCCCTCCCCCAGATTGAGGCCTCCAGCCCTCGCCACTCTGGATAGGAGAACTGTTGCACTGGGGTGTCAACATGTACTGGAGGTGTTGCTGGGGGGCCTGTCTTGGGTTCAATGGGGGAGGATGGATGGTTGTCTGGAAGCAGATGGAGGAAGAATGAGGGAAGGCAGAGGGTGGAAGGTGGATTGGGGAAAGTGAGTTGTGGTGGAACAGAATAACTCATCGTGCGCATCATGCCAGTCTGCTCATTTCAGTCGTCCTGAAGGGTTGTTAGCATGCCTGCAAACCTATCAGTGCTGCACTGTGATGACTCTGATCCCAGTCTGTCCTCCTCTCCTGCTCCACATGATCACGTTACTGGTCCTCATGCTCCATCTCCTTCAGGAGCCCACAGATCTCAGAGGTTATCTCCTGCGCGCGGGTGGATCTCTCCTCCGATCCTGCAGAGCAATAGAACACGTGAAATATACCACAGGACTCCTCATGGGCAAAAACACTGACCAAACACTTAGGAAAAAAATTGTATTTATGTTCAATGCAGTCTTACATTTTTCCTGATGCACCTCTGCCCTGGACGTGCTGGGGGTATTTGAGGGAGTCCGTGGACATATCCTTCCTCACCCTTACTGATGGCACAGCCTCTAATATCCTCGCGCTGGCAGTGGCTGTCATGCTGCTGAGGGGGGAAGGATTGCCTCCACGAGGTTCTCTCTCCCACTGGCCTGTGCTGTATCACTGGGCTCGCAGGCAGTGGGGGTCGTGTGGGGGTTGGATGTCATGCTGCAGCTTTCCTTTGGTGTTCCGGAGTCACAGGAGGCAGGTAGCTGTCGCTGCAGAGGGGCCTGCCTCGCTGGCACAGCTGTTGCTGGTCCCCAAACTCTCCATGTTAAAGAGAGTAGAGCCAGAAGGATGCCAATGTGCTGACACCCCAAATCTCATAGGCCAAGTTGACGTAAGGCCACTCTTCTGCCTATGCCACTCCTGCTGTTGTGATCATTGACCTACAATGAACTATTTTCAAAGGTTTTTCAGTTTGTTAATTATCTACGTCTTATTCTGAAAGATTCCATCCTGCAGCCTGACCACTATCTGCTTGTACATAAACCCATCTTTCACGGTCCGTGAAAAATGTTTGGCCTTCTCCCCTTATCGCAAGCAGTTCCCTATCCTCAATATTCACCCCAGTTCCCAGCCATGATGTGATCTGAAAATACTGAATTCAGGTCTTTACTTTTAAAAAAATTCCTTAAACTTCTGACAGTCAAAACACACTGTGCTCTAACAGATGAACTAAAATCCTTAGTCTAGAAGTGAAAACTGCAATAGAAGTAGACTACACATTTGCAAGCACATTTCCAAACACGAGTTCACTGACCTTCTCTTCCTTTCTGCACACTACACTGACATTCTTCCCACCAATGTGATTCATGCATGCAGAGACTGACGTCACCTATCACACTTGTTCAGGCTGGTTGTCCTTTCACACTGCCAGAAGGTGATTAGTGAGTTAACTCAGCTGGGCTCTGACAGTTACCCCCACTAAGAATCAATGCTCGGTTGAATTTAACTTGCGTTGTCTGTTTGGGAAGTTTCACATCGCGCAATTACAGGGAACAGACCCACTAAATTAGCCAGTTAACCCACACAGAATCTGCGGTGTGAAGGGGCCTATTTTAAATGTCCCCGCGCTGCCAACTTTCTGAACACTGGGCATCATTTTTTTTCCTTCAAGTCACTGCTTCTTTGACTTCAGATGTTTTTACTTCCCCTGCCACCCCGCCCCCCTCCCATTGCCCAGTTCTGCAGTGAAGTTTTCAAATAAACCAATTATATCAGTAACACCCATTACAACAGTCACCAGCACTTTGGAGATCAAAGAGCATGTCTGTTTCAGCATGGGTGACATAGACTGTTATTGACCAGATGTTGCTGAAGGTTTGATCTCATACTTTAAACTTCCTTTCTGATGGGAAGAGTGGTGAAGAGAATGTGACCAGGATAGGATGAGCCTTTTAATATGTTGGCTGCTTTTCCAAGGCAGCTGAAATTATTAGTCCCTTTTTTATGGAGAAAAAAAGGTGAATGTAAAGACGGAGATTCTCCGTCTTTACATCATTGCACTAACCTCCATAAAAAGTCCAACGCCAAATAGACTGCTGGAATACACTCCAGCTTCCATCTTCCTGGGGGTGGTACACTTAAATGTGGAGTGTCGTCACTCCACCTCCTCTGTAAAATGAATGCCGCTGAAAGTGGCTGCAAAGGGGAAGGCTGATGACGTCGCGGTGACGGCGTCAGCCACGACCCAGGAGCGTGAATTTATAAAAACCCATATGGTTAATAGAGGCTATTACATTGCACAGGAGAGCTGCTTGAGTCCTAAGACTGGTTGCACAGATCTCCACTAGCGCTCTTACCTGCTCTTCAATAACCATTTTTGAGTATAGGCTGCTTTCCTTCTCGGCGCGTAAATGATGTCACGGTGGCAGGCATCGCTACTGCACCACTCGCCCTGCCTCCCTTAGCTCTGGAAGCTGGATCCCAATGCAGCTCTGTATAAAGGCACAGCGGGATCTGCCTTAGAAGTCATCAGTATAAAAGGTAAAAATCACTTTTTTAACTTGAGAAGGCTATAATGTGGGGTTTCACCATAAAAAGGCCTATAGGTAGAGTTGATGGGAACATATAATGGCTTGAGCTATGTTCACAGCCCTGTGCAGTTTCTTGCAGTCTTGGGTGAAGTAGTTCCCAGTCCAGGCAGTGAAGCATCATGATGGGATGTATTCCATGGTGTATCTGCAGAAGTTGCTGAGGGATTCAGGTGACATGCCTAATTTCTCCAGGCTTCTGAAGGGGAGGTGCTAGTGTGCTTTCTTGACCATTTCATTGATGTGGGTTGACCAGCACAAGTCACTGGAAATGTTTACACTGAGAGACTTAAAGCTGTCTACTATCTTCACCCCAGCTTCATGGGTCGTTATGACAAATTGCATTATGCAATTGGAGCATCTCACAGAAGGTTATTTCCTCAGTGATATTGTCAGTGATGGTTAGTTACAGTGAAATCAGGTTCCAACTCCACCTTTTCTTGATCTACTTGTTGAAGGAATTAACAATTCTAGCAGTTATAGTCTGTCTGCAATTGCCCCTGAACTGAGGAGATAGTTGATCTGGAATCACATATAGGCCAGACTGCAATAAGTTCCTTACTATATGGTTATGAGTGAATTAAATAAGTTCAACATGGGCAAGCTGGGTCTAAACGTCTGTCTCTGTGCTGCAAGACTCTATGACAATTGAGTAGTTTTATGGCAAACATAATTGAGACAATCTTTTCACTTAAAATTTCAGGTTATATTTCATCGAATCTAAATTCTTCAGCTGTCATTGTGAGAAGGATAAATACATATATGAATCAGAATGTACACAACCCTGGCTGCCAATCTAACAGTACTGTATCACCACCATCTCTTTTGACCTTTAAGCTGTTTTTAGGCCATTTCAGTTTGGGCCTCCGCCTGGAGACCGGCTACAGGGTGGATCGAAAAATAGGAACTTACCTATCAGACAGCAGCCCTAAAAGGCTGCTCCAGCGTTCCATTCATATCCAGAGGCGCCTTGTAGCATCCTCCAGATCAACAGAGGTGGGACGACTGGTGCTGTAGTGGCAATACACGGCAGAGCAATGGCCATCTTCCCTACCCATAATCCCCCACACAGCTGAAACCACTCTATGGTTCCCAAAACAGTTCCAGTTGCGTGGGGGATTATGGGTAGGGAAGACAGCCATTGCTATTGCTCTGCTGTATTTGAGCCACAGAGAGCCACAGTGAGCGGCCCCGAAAGTCGAAGCATTTTGAGCCACCCCGCACTGGCCGCCCCCTGACGGCTCCTGCTGCCCCGAGGGCTCCCCACTGCCCCTGATTTGGAGGGAGAGGGGTTGTGGGCTGATGGCATCATCAGCCCACCCCTAAACAGCTGCTTAGCACGGCTGTACATTCAGAATGATCGACGGAGGGGTGCGCTGTGGAGATTATCCCCCTCAGAGAGGGGTTGGAATATGTAGCTTGGAGACCACCTCCGCACATTCAGAAAGCTAGGTCTTTGTGCATTTTGGCGGAGTTTCTCAGTCTTTACATTCCAACTTTTGGGCTATCTGAAATAGCCTTTTGATTTGTTGCCCTTAGGTTAGATGAGAATGCCTTCAGCTAATTGTCCATTAAGGCTGAACCCATTCATTCTCCATAGTCATTCTTCTTGTTTGAGGCGAAAAGGATTTTTCAATATTAGTGTCTTTTTTGACCTCAAACTTCTGATAATGTATCAGCTCTATCGACACATCCATCTATGACAACTTCAATAATCATTCCCATCTGCACTCTGCCTGTGCCATCTGCAGTTGAATTTTCCAATAACTCAGCTGGTTAGGTTCTCACTATCAATCTATCATTTCAAAACTTATTGATGGGGATCAAACATTACTCATTACACCTATTGCTGCGAAGCTAAATGATATACACTGGTTCCAAGACTCATAAAGCCTTAAGAAAATATAAGCCTTGTTCATGTGCTAAATTTTCAACTTTCTCAATCATGATGGTAAAAGGTTCATTCATAACATTTTATTTTGTTGTAATCACGTACATTCCCTCCTGTGCAAAACCATGTGACTAAATTTCATTTTTATCTCACCAAATAACTCAATTTTGACCTTTTGATTTTGAGCTTCATCCTTTTTCAAATTCAAGTTTATTATCATCCATTTGTACAAGTTCACCCTGCTAAAACAGCATTCTCCGGTCCTCAGTGCAAAAAGAGGCAAACATACATACAGACATAGCACACATACAAATGATATATATGCAGTTTGTGTACACACATAAAAAAATAAATTAATGTTGTTAAATAAATTGAGTCCCAGAGGTTTTGTGTGTGCAGTTCATCAATCATTCACCAGTCTCACTGCCTGTGGGAAGAAGCTGGTGATCTGGCTCTGATACTCCTGTATCTCTGGATTAGCTGAAAGATGTCTGCGGGATGGTAGGGGTCCTCAACGATTTTGCGAGCCATCTTCAAACAACAATCCCAGTAGATCTTGTCAATGGATGGGAGGGAGACCCCAGTGATCCTCTCGGCTACTCTTATGGTCCTGTGGATTGACCTCCGATCCAATGCTTCACAGCAACCGTACCACACTGTGATGCAACCAGCCAGGACGCGAGAGAGAGAGAGAGAGGTCATGTAGAGAGTTGACAGGAATGTGGCCGTTAGCCTTGCTTGCCTCAGTCATCTCAGGAAGTGCAGTCAGAGTTGCGCCTTCCTGACAACTGAGGAGATATTGTGTGTCCAGGATAGGTCACGTCTAAAGTGACTCCAAGGAAGTTAGTGCTCTCTACTGTTTCCACTACTGAGCTATTAATGTGTAATGGAGGGTCGTTATCCCTGGTCCTTCTGAAGTCAACAAACATTTGTCCACATTGAGAATCAGGATGTTATTCTCACACCACATCATAAGATTTTCCACCTTTTCTCTGTAGTGTGACTCATCATTGTTGCTGACGAGGCCAATTACTGTTGTGTCATCTGCAAACTTGATGACTCTGTTGGAGCTGGATCTAGAGTTGCAGTCGTGGGTCAGTAACATGAACATGAGTGGGTTGAGCACACAGCCCTGAGATGTGCCAGTGCTCAGTGTGAGGGTGCTTAACTTTCTGCTGCCAATCTGGACAGACTTTGGATTTTCTATTAGGAAGTCCAGAATCCAGTGATAGAGAGGGGCGTTGAGTCCCAGTGAGGACAGGTTCTCCACCAGCCTTTGGGAAATTATCGTATTTAAGACTGAGCTAAAGTCGATGAAAAACAGCCTGGTATATGAGGTGCTGTTCTCCAGGTGGGTCAGGATGGAGTGAATAGACAAGGCTATAGCATCATCAGTGGAACAGTTCCACCTGTAGGTGAATTGAAATGGGTCCAGTGTCTCTGGGAGATGCTCTTTGATGTGTTCCATCAGCAGACGCTCAAAGCATTTCCTAATGGTGGAGGTCAGTGCCACGGGGCGGTAGTCATTGAGACCTGTTACTGTCTCCCTCTTTGGTACTGGAATGTTAGTGGCTGTCGTGAAACCCACAGGATCAATGGCCTGCTGCAATGATGTGTTGTAGATGTCTGTAAGGATCTCCGTCAGTTGGTCTGCACGGTCATTCAGTACCCATCCAGGTATGTTGTCTAGACCTGCTGCTTTTTTGTGGGTTCACCTTGGGTAGGGTTCTCCTCACCTCAGCCGCAGCTATGCAGGGGGCCTGTTCAACAGGGAGACACAGAGGTTTCTCTGTGACACCCTGTTCTTCTCGTCAAACTGTGCACAGAAGATGTTCAGTCTGTCCAGAAGGGAGGCGTGTTTGTCTTTGACTTGAAAGGTTTTGTGGTCTGTTGTAGTTTTGATCCCTTGCCATTTGAGCTTTGTGTTGCTGGTGTCACACAGCTGTCTGTGGATCCTCTGTGCGTATCTACATCTTGCCTTCCAGATTGCATGGGAGAGTTCTGCCCTAGCTGATCTTAATGCCATCCTATTTCATGTCCTGAAGGTTGCACCATGAGCTCTGAGAAGAGCTTGGACCTCTAAATCCAACCATGGTTTTTGGCTGGTCCTGGTTGTAAAGCATTTGATCTCAGTGACATCCTCAATGCACTTGCTGATGTAGCCTGTCACTGAGCTCATGTACTCCTCAATATTTATCATGACCGTTGTAGGTGGCCGTCTTCCTGAAACAGTTCCAGTCCCTGGTATCAAAGTTGTCCTGCAGTGCTACTGTGGGCCCCACCACCACGCCTCCCTCACCCCACCTCACATCATGATCTCCCTACAAAATGGCTTAATTTGTTTTGCCAGTGGTCTGTATGCCAGGTTCAGCAGAACTGATATCCGAATATCCAAGGTGGGGAAAAGGAGCAGCCTTGCTCGCACCAGGGTTGTTGATGTACACCTGATCCAGGGTATTCTTTCCTCTGGTGGTAGAACTGCTTAGAAGTTGGCAGGGTTGAAATAGCCAGCTACAATCGTGCCTCTGTCAGGGTGGGGTGTCTGGGCTTAGCAGATGTCACCATAAAGCTCCTTCATTGCTTCACCTTTATTTGCTGAAAACGGAATGTCAACTGCAGCAATCAATGTTGGTGTGAATTCCCTGGGCAGGTAGAAGGGTCTGCATTTCACCAACAGGTACTCTATCTGTGTCATCAATGTCATGTAGCTCCATTCTTCTACATACTGATATCTCACAAAATCATTACCGTTCACTGATTTGATGGATGACTTTCTCTGTTACTGCCCATAAAGAATTAACACATTGGGTTATCCTTAATGATTTGTATTAATATTTATTCCATGTCATCAAATAATTCATTGTTTCTTTTCTTGTGATGGATAGATTTTATGTGAAATGAAAATAGGTGCACTAGGAACAGATCAGAAAATCGAATAGTTTATCTTTGGCGATTAAACCTAACACAGTTTATCAAACTTATAAATAATTGCAAAATATAGAGACATAATAAATGGCTTTGCAGCAGTAGAACACATAAAGCAGTCTCATCATTCTACAAACTCCATAACTTATCCTTCCATCTCAAGGTGTAACAATGCTGGATAGATTATTTTAAATAGTCTCGGTTACTCTTGATTTATTGTTAGCTAACTTCCAATTTGCTTGCTGTCACCTCAAGGGAAATGAGGCATTCTAAAAATAACAATTATGTCATCATCTTCTGCTTTTATTCATCTCTCCTCACTGGAGAAAAAAAACAGTGCTTTACTGAAAAACAATACTCATCACAAATGAATGAATTATCCCAGGAATTCATAACATAAATGAAAAGGAATGCAACAGTCACAATGTAGATTACATATAAATGTATCCTAGGTGACATCATGAATGACATTAACATCAATGAGTGATGGTTAGTTACAGAGAATGAGTTCATTGCATGGATTTTACAATGCATAAAGTGATATATGATCATTGAGGAACTTGTCAGATCCACCTCAATGTGTTCAAGAGAGTGAGATGTACAAATGCAAGAGGAATAGACAGTTAAATTTTGTGCAATAAATGAACTAAATGCTTGACAAACTGAAGGAATTGTACATTGAATTATATCAAAGTCGGTTCAGATTTATTGTCAGAATACATATGTGCATGACATAACATACAACACTGAGATTCTTCTTCCTGCGGGCAAGACAAAATTACCACTTATTCGTCAAGCAAAATAAAACTGTACTCTAAGTGCACATGTAAACAAACCGAATTGTGAAATAGAGAAAAAAAATCAATGAAGTCCAGAAAAGATCCTTGGAGATAGTGGCCCCTTTCACACTGCAAACCCACCTAGGAAGCAGGAAAACTTTCTGGGCATGCTACATTCGAGAGCCTTTCCCACTGCACCACGGCTTTCATGGTTAATCATCTCCAGCAGTGACATTCTTTCTTTCTTTTTCAATCTTTTTACTAAACAAGTAAACAATCCATGAGGAGAATAGAACACAGGAATCAAAAACAGAAACATCCATATATTGCAATACATAATACAAGGTATATCATTATAACATATTGAACAATATTATCCCTTTCTCCTCAATTTGGAATATTCAAAATAGAGATTTTTTTTAAATTTAAACCCCATCTAACTACCAAAATAAAAAAAAGAGACAACAACAAAAAAGAAAGAAAAAATCCTGCGCAGCCTTAATTGAGGGTTCACTGCAACAAATTAATACAAACTATTTATTGGCAATTAAAAAAAACAACAGAAATCCAAAACAGACTGGAAAGTGAAGTCAAAATACAGATTAACTCATACAAAAATAGTTTATAAAATGAAGCCAAGTCTCTTCAAACTTAATGGAGGTATCAAAAGTGCAACTTCTATTTTTTTCTGAAGTTAAACATGGCATAACTTGGGAGAACCATTGCATCAAAGTAGGTGAATTAGGATCTTTCCATTTAAATAGAATGGCTCTTCTGGCCAACAATATAGTAAAGGTAACATTGCGAGATCAGGTTGTGCTTTCACACTGCAAGAAAGTGATTAGTGAGTTAAAGCAGCCATGCTCTTACACTTGACCCCGCCAAATGTCAGAGCCCACTTGAATTTAACTCACCCTGCCAGGTTGAGATGTTTCACACCACATGATTACCGGAATGAACCTGCTAAATTAGCCGGTTAACCCACATGGAATCGGCAGTGAGAAAATGGTTAGCGACTTCCCAAGCAGAACTCGGTCCATTAACCCATCAAGTCTGTTCCGCCATTCTGATCATGAGTTGATCCATCCTCCCACTCACCCATCTCCCTGGCTTTTTCCCCATAACTCTTGATGCCCTGGTTAATCAAATACCTGTCCATCCCTGCCTTAAATACACTCAACGACCTTGCCACCACTGCCATCTGTGTCAACAAGTTCCACAGACACACAGCCCTCTGATTAAAGAAATTTTTCCATATCTCTGTTTTAAATTGTTGCCCTTTTATCATGAAGTTATGCCCTCCTGTCTGAGAATCTCCTACCATGGGAAACATCCTTGTCACATCTACTCTGACAAGGCCTTTCTGCATTCAATATGCCTTCATGAGATCCCCCTCAGCCTCCTGTTCTCCAACGAATATAGTCTAAGAGCTGACAATTGTTCCTTATTGCTAACCCTTTCATTCATGGTATCATTCCAGTAAATCTTCTCTTACCCCTCTTCAACACCAGCACATCTTTTTTTCAAATAAGACACCCAAAACTGTACACGGTATTCCAATTGAGGTCTCAGCGCTGCTTTATAGAGTCTCAACATTATATCCCCGCTCTTGTATGCTATTCTTCTAGAAATGCATGCCAACATTGCATTCACCTTCTTCACCATTGACTCAGCCTGGAGGGTAAACTTATGGGTATCCTGCACGTCCCTATGCACCTCAGAATTTTTAATTTTCACCCAATCTAGATAATATTTTGCCCATCTATTTCTTCTGCTAAAGTGCATGACTGTACTTGGGCCTATTTTTTTATGCATCTCCAGGCATTTTGCAATCTCATCCTTGACCATCAACTCTGACGACTACCGATGTAGACAAATAGGTCTATAATTTCCTTTCTGTTGCCTTGCTCCCTTCTGAAGCAGTGGAGTGACATTCATGATCCTTCAGTCTGCCAGAACCATATCAGAATCCATTGATTCCTAGAAACCAAAGCCTCCACAATCTCTACAGCTACCTCTTTCAGAACCTGTGTATTCCATCCAGGTTGGGAGACTTATCTGTCAATGGACCATTTCGTTTTCCAAGTACCTTTTCTCTCATGATCTTGACTGCACTCATTTCTCTTCTGAGAGAGCTATGAATATCCAGTATGCTACTAATGTCTTCCACGAATGGATCCGAAATATTCATTCAGTTCCTCTGCTATCTCCATGTCTCCCATTACAATTTCTCCTGCATCTGTTTTTTCTCAGTCCTTTGTCCACTTGGGTCACTCTTTTACTCTTTACATATTTAAAAAAGCTTTTAACACCCTCTTAGATATTATTTGCTAAGTTCCTTTTAAAATACATATTTTCCTTCCTAATCACCTTCTTAGTTGTCTTCTCAAGTTTTAAAAAATGTTTCCCAGTCCTCTGTCTTCCCATTAATTTTGGCTTCCTTGTTTTCCCTCTCTTTTGCTTTTACTTTGGCTTTCACTTCCCTCGTCAGCCATAATTGTCTCTTTTTTCCATTCTCAATTTTTTTTTTTCTGTTTGGTATATACCTGCCCTGCACTTTCCTCATTTCTCACAGAAGCTCCAGCCATTGCTGATCTGCTTTCTTCCCCATTCAATCGACTTTGACCAGTTCCTCTCTCATGCGATTATAATTTCTTTTCTCCACTGAAATACCAACACATTGGACTTTAGCCTCTCCTTTTCAAATTTCACAGTGAACTCAATCATATTGTGATCTCTGCCTCCTTAGTGTTCCTTCACCTTAAGCTCTCTAATCACCTCTGGTTCATTCCATAGTGCCCAATCCAGAACAGTGATCCTTCATAAACAAGCTGCTCCAACAAGCATTTCACAAACTCTGTTTCCTGAGATACCGTACCAAACTGACTTTTCTAATCTACTTTCATATTAAAATCCCCCATGATTGTCATAACACTATCCCTCTGCCATGCTCGTTATTTCCAGTTATATTTTGTAATCCACATCCCAGCTGCAGTTTGGAGTCCTGTGTATACTGCCAATAATATCCTTTTACCTTTCCCATTGCATCTTATGAAAGTCTAAGTGAGTTATGTCATGGTGAAGTGGACTGAGTGACTCATATTTTCCTGAGAAATTCCCGTGTAGTTCAGGACTTGCTTGAGATCAAGAGATCTGATTCATGAATTGTAAATGTTTATTTCAATGAGAATCACTGGAGTCAGGTCTATTTCTCATATACCTAAGCAAGAGAGATTTGGCACTGGCTGGTTATTCCAGGGACAGACCATTGTCCAGTAATGTAAAAGACAGAGTCGTTATTTATGTTGTTCAATGAGCAGAGTGAATCTGATTGATTGTATAATAGACAGAAGATGTTAACTGAGTTGTGTGGTATATTTGTAGTAGTTTAACAGAACCATGTTATGGTATAATCCTGTGATTTCTTGACAATTTTTTGAAAGTTTTTTGGAAACATTGGTTGCTAGTTTGACATAGCCCAATGACTTTTGTTTTAAAAGATGCTAAGATTTATTAAAAATATTTTTTCAAAGAATCATTCAGAGCATTTATGTCAGCTTGCCATATAACTATCTATTGTTCATTAACTGAGTTATATTTAAGTTCTAGAAAGTTTACAGAAAATGTCTTCAAGACAAAATAATATCTTAACTTTAAAAAAAAAGCTTTACAGAAATAGTTTATCTCTAATGGCCTGCAATGACATTGTTCTCAAATTAGTTTGATGTTCATTCCCACACTTCTTGAGTTTTATAGCAACTACCCAATTAAAAAATGTAATTAAACCTTTGTAGTACAAATGCCTGGGGGATGCTATTAAAAAAAATAATGTGTCTGGTTCAATGCTGTTCAGTAAAAGGAGGAGGAGGAAGAGATACCATTACTCTATATTCCATCGTATCCTGAGGAACCAGACATCTTCTAACACAATTCCATAATAGCAATACTGACCCAAAAACATCATGTAATTTTTGTTATATTTTATCACTAAGTATGTCCAAGGATGTATAATTAACTTTACTTAAATATTAACCAGTGTGCTATTACTTTTGAAGTAGGTAGCTACTGAATAAATAAATCGATTGTTGCCATTTTAACATTGATTTTACTTTGTATTAAAGATGTAAATTAATGCATACATTAACTTATCATGATTTAGGAAGACACATTATATGCAATTATTACAAATGCATATGATGAAAGGAGGTCTATTTCAATTTAACCAGCGCCGGTTTTGCATAATTAAAGGGTTGCTCCACTTAGGAATTTTTGGTCAGTATTGCTATTACTATTCAAGATGTCTGCTTCCTCAGGATATGATGGAATATAGAACAATGGTGCATTCTGTGCTTCTGGTTGTACACCAACTACAGGTAAATTTATCGGGAACAGGTTGTAAGAACCAGAAGGACAGTTTAGTTGGCCATCAGATTGAGGTAGTGACTGGAATTTGGTAGAGGTGAGAGATTGCATGAGTGTAGTGACCTCTTCATTGCATAGGTGAACATGGGAAAACCTTTCATCTGCATTTTGTCATGAGCCTGCACATCTTTGTACTTGGGCAAATAATCTGTAGGTCTCCTGTTAATAAATTTTCAATTCAGTCACCCCTGAATTGAAGGTAGAATAGCCTTAAATATGCAGCGAGTAAGTGGAAAGTACAAAGAATCTTCGAATCTTTGCCCAAATGTTCAGGAAGCAGGAACAGTCTAAAATATATAATAGTGATGATGACATCCTTATCCTCCCTGCAATAATCTGATAGGTTTATATTACTTTCTGTGACAGTTGTTTATCTCTATCAGCTGTGGTACAATAGAGCAACATGTTCCCAGGCAAGAACTGTTCCATGAATTCTAGTTATTTCAAAGCCATATTTTGCTGCTATTAAATTTATTTTCTAAAGGGGATTATTCCTTTACCTGGTTGAAATGGAATTAAACAATACCTAAGGATAAATACATTTAGCCTGAATAATTTGTCTACTAAAGCTTTTCCATTGCTTCAAGATGCAAACCCTGCAGTTGCTGGATAACTAAAATAAAACCAGTATGTTAAGCAGCATCGTTGGAGGGAGAACCAGAGTTAACATTTCAGCTTTGACTTTATCCTTCAGAACTGGGAAATGTTGAGATCAAACCTTATTAAAGTTGTAGAGAAAGGTGGGGTAGGCGAGTTGGAATGGAAAGAACAAAAAGCATGTCTGTCACAGCAAGGATGACACCGACTGATGTTGACTAGAAGATGTTGAAGATTTGTTAAGAGCAAGTAAACTGTCTTAAGGAAGGGCAAGTAGAGAGAGGTGAAAAAAATATGTTGGAACTGAGGACATAGAACGCAGTTGTTGTTGGAATTCTTAAGTGAAGGAGAATGCTGGGAAACCCAAGCAGGCCAAACAATATCTGAGAAGGACATCAGAATTGACCCAAGATTTAAATGCAAAAATTGCAGAGGCTTAAAGACTGAAACA
Source organism: Narcine bancroftii (assembly GCF_036971445.1). Lineage (NCBI taxonomy): Eukaryota > Metazoa > Chordata > Chondrichthyes > Torpediniformes > Narcinidae > Narcine > Narcine bancroftii. The sequence goes on from NC_091473.1 coordinate 36,019,792, forward strand.
GAATCTGAAAATACTGGAAACATCCTGCAGGTCAAACAATGGGCATGAAGAGAAAATCAAACCGAAGTCCCTGCTGAATGAAGACTATCATGCTCATCATGGGAGGTCACGAACCTGATATGCCAATCCTTCCTCTTCCCCTCCTAAGGCCTGCCAAGTACCCTGAGCATTCCATGCTGTTATACCAGAATGGGCCAGTTCTAATTTAAGATCAAAAGATTTATGATTTCAAATTGTTGGATTCATCATAAAGTTTCAAGGCTGATGTTTATATTCCTGCAGCTAATGTGCAGTAAAGATGTTGGGGACAGAGAGATCAAAGTGAGAATGGGACATATCATTCAAGAGACAGCTAACTGGAAGCTCAGAGTCAGTCTTGTGAACAGTTGCCCAATTTCTTTTCTCCATTTTAGGGGAGACTGCAATGTGAACACCAAATGCAGTCCATAAATTAGAAGAAACACGAGTGAATCACAGCTTTACCTGGAAGCAATGCAGCAATTTTCTCCAGCAGACGTCCTTTGATTTATTATCTCCTCCAGGCAGATTCACTATCTTATAGCACCCTCTAGTAGCGTATGTCATTCTGTGGCATCCATCTTCCTGTGGTTTCCAGCCTATCACAGACAATTTCCATTGTTCCCTCCAATTCCTCTCTCCCATTTCTTAAGGATATCTGTTTAATAAATTTTCAAACTTTTTGAAGAAGGATCATTGACTCTTTCTCTGGCCACAGATGCCCTCTGACCTGCTGAATGTCTCCAACATTTTTCTGCTTTTATTAAAGCTTTTTCATGGTGTGAGATAGTATTTGTTTGGCATGAATTCAACTGAACTTCAGCCTGCAGTGCTGTTAAAGCTGTAAAGAAAATATCTCCCTCCCCCCACCCCCACTTCTTCTGAGAAAAAAAGTTTAGGTTTCATTTCATGTACAGTTGAAGCTCTCTGGGGAAATACATCCATTCCCAGTAATACTTTTTGATAAATGTGCAGAACCGGTTATGTATTGCTTCTGTGTGCTTTAAAAAAAAGCAGAAGAGCGGTAATGCAATGAACCATTATCTGTAAATCACACCGTGTAACTAACAAGTAAACCTGTTTCTGAGATTTCCTTGACTTTAATGCGAAAGGACGTGAAAATAGATGGAGCTTGGTTCATCTGATCTCCTAAATTTTCCAAATAATATCTTTGCTTTACCAGGGTATTTAACACAGTTTTGAAATGCAAGAGTTGCATCTTACAATTTGTACAATAATATATGTAAAATTGTGAGATATTTCTATCACTAAAGCACTTTAATTTTTTTTACCCAGAGAATGGAAATCTGAAATTTTATTGGCATGGCTCTTAATGTCACACACCCTGAGAGGTATAATAATGATGATTTATAAGGTCATGTTTCTAAACACTACAATACTTTCCAAAATGCCAACATTGCATCAGGCTTGTACCTTTCCTGTCAGACAGGCACTTTCCTCTCTCAATTTTGCCTGGAAGCAGTTATTGTAATTCATACTGTAAAATGAACTAATAATGTATATGAAATATGCTGAGAGATGACGGCAGATATGACTGCAGAATATATTACATTTTTAGCCTAGTTGACATGCATCAAAGTTACATGATAAAGGGTATTTTAAAATACCCACAAGATATTTTAAGGTTGGCGATGAGATGGGAAAACATTTTAACAACAATTTTTGTCCAAGAATTTTCTTATTGAATTCCCTTCAAGATTTGTGTGATCCAAATCCAAATATATATTAATGATTGTTTCCATACTTGACAATTATTCATGATTGTACTGTTATAAGAACAGGGACCAATAATTACAGATTTTATAAATTGAGCACATTTCAATCACTTGCCCCTAAAACAACCAACTAAATGTTTCAACCCCAAGATACCTATTTCACAATATTGATTTTTATTAATGTTTTCGTTGTTGGTTTGTTGGTAAATGTGTTACAACATCATAATTAACCTGTTGTGGCAGTGAGAGCAGTAGAAGAAACACAGCCACCACGTTGAGGGTCGTTAACGACTGTTTTTATTCAAATTCAGCGCTCCTCTTTAAGGGCAGCATGAACTCATTCACCTGGTACATTGTGACATCATAATCGCCCCCCCCCCCCCCCAGAACCAGCTATGCGTCCTGTCGCTTTGCCAGCCGGCCCCGGCGCTTGGGCGCAGCCGCCTGCACCGGCTGTGATAAGTCCAGATGGGTCACCTTCAGGCAGTCCATCGTAAAATGTTCCTCTCTCCCCCCAACATCCAGGGTGAAGGTTCCGCCGGACCGGTGCAAGACTTTGTATGGCCCATCATACGGTCACTGTAGCGATGCACCTTGTGGTCAGCTCCGCACGAAAATGAACTGGGCTGAGTCGAGCTCTTTGGGGAGATGAAACGGCCAGGTGCCGTGGCATGCCAGGGGTGGGGGAGCTAGGAAGGCCAGTCACCTGTCTAGGTCTGCCAGAAGGTTTTTTCCGGTGGCCATGATGTCAGGGTCTGGGCCAAAAAACTCACCCGGCAGGGAAAGCGGTGCACCATAGACCATCTCCGCTGCTGTAGCCTGCAAGTCCTCCTTGGGTGCCGTCCTAATCCCGAGGAGGACCCATGGTAATTTGTCCACCCAGTTTGGTCCGGAGAGCCTGGCCATCAGCGGTGCCTTCAGATGCCTGTGGAACCTCTCCACCAACCCGTTGGATTGCGGGTGGTATGGTGTAGTGTGGTGGAGTTTGACCCCCAGGAGCTTCACCATCTGAGTCCACAGGGCAGACGTGAGCTGCACCCCCCTGTTGCTAATGATGTGCGCCAGGACTCCGAAACGGGCGATCCATTGGCTGACCAGAGTCCTGGCACACATCTCCATGGAGGCCTCCTTGTGGCCCGATCCACCACCGTGAGGAGGTAATGAGCCTCCTTGGACACCGGCAGGGGCATGACAACATCAACGTGGATGTGTTGGAATCTGCGAACTGCCGGGTCGAAGTTCTGGATGGGGTCTCGTGTGTGTCACTGGTCCTCAGAGGTCTGGCACCCAGTACATTTCATGGCCGGTTCCGCCACCTCCTTCTTCAGCCCGTGCCATACAAACTTCTCCACAACCATCCGCATGGTTGTCTTTACTGCTGGGTGAGCGAGGTCGTGAATCAGACTGAAGACCTTCGCCCTCCAGTGCAGCGGGACCACCGGGCGCAGCGTGCCTGTTGAGACGTCGCAGAAAAATGTGTCCAGGCTGCTGGGCACCCGGATATCCTTGAGTTTGAGGCCCGAGATGGCAGTCCGCAAGGCCTACATCTCCATATCGTTCCTCTGTGCCTGAGCCAGTTGCTCGTAATCCAGGCCAGGCGCGAGAGTGTTGATGGCTGGATGGGAGAGCACATCCGCCACCACATTGTCCTTGCCGGCCCTGTGTCGGATGTCAGTCGTGAACTCAGACACTTACGAGAGGTGGCGCTGCTGTCTGGTGGATCACGGATCCTTGGCCATCACCAGTGCCTGAGTGAGGGGCTTATGATCTGTGAAGGCTGTGAACGACCGGCCCTCAAGGAAGTAATGGAAATGGGGGATGGCCAAATACAGCATCAGGAGCTCCCATTCGAAAGTGCTGTATTTGAGCTCCAGTGGGCGCATCTGCTTGTTGAAAAAGGCCAGCGGGCACCATTGTCCATCGAGCCAGTGTTCCAGAACCCCCCTTCCCCCCACTGCCGTAGGTGAGGCGTCCATGGAGAGTGTCGTGTGCACCTCCAGCCATGGGTGCAGCATGGCGCTGTCTGGAGCCTCTTTTGTCGTGACGAAAGACCTGTCCACCTCCCCTGACCACAATAAAGTCTTTTCTTTGGTGGTGAACAATGGGCGCATGGTGCGTGCGGCTCCACAGATGAAACGATGGTAAAAGTTCACCATCTCTGCAAACTCTTGGAGGCCTTTCAGGGTGGAGTGTTTGGGGAATCGTTGAACAGCCGCTACCTTCTCCGGCACCGGCGTGGTCCCAGCTGCCAAAATGGTGTGCCCCAGGATCTGGAGGGACTCATTGCCGAACTGGCATTTAGCCGTATTAACCATGAGGCTGAAGTCCGTCAGCAAAGAGTATGCGGAGGTGGGCTTTGTGTTCGTCGCGGTTGTGACTGGCAATGAGAATATCGTCACAAAGTCCCGGTCTTTTCCAACCGTGTCCATGAGGCGCTGGAACGTTTGGACCATGTTCTTTAGACAGAAGGGCATATGCAGGAACTCGAAGAGGCCAAAAGGGGTGATAATGGCCATCTTACCCACGTCGTCTGGATGCACCGAGATCCGATGGTATCCCCGTATGAGGTCCATTTTGGAGAAGACCCATGTGCCATGGAGATTGGAGAGAAGTCCTGTATGTGGGGCACCAGGTACCTGTCAACCGATGGTACTCCCCGCATGGTCTCCAGCCCCCAGAAGATTTCAGGACCATATAGAGTGGCGATGCCCAGGTGCTGTCCGAGCACCTGATGATTCCCAGTTCCTGGAGCCTGGAGAATTCCTCCTTTGCCTGTGCTGGAGCTTCTCGGGCGGCAGCTGTATGGATCTACCGTACGGCAGGGGCCCTGTGTGCCGATGTGATGGAAGACCCCATGCTGGGGCAGGGCGGCATTGAACCGTGGCTCTAAGATGGCAGGGAATACATGGAGGATCTCACTGAACTCATCCCTGGTGGCGGCTATGGTAGCGATTTTGGGCCTGTGGGCTTCTGCTGTGTCCAGTCGGGTGGAGTGGAATGTTCGGGTGTTGACCAGCCTTTTGCCCTTCATGTCAACCAGTAGGCCATGAGATCTGAGGAAGCCCCTAACAGCTCAGTGCCCACGGAGGCTAGGACAAACCTCCAGTGGAACTTCTCCTTCCCCAATCTGGATCTGTGCCCTGCGGGTGCCATAGATCCTGATGGTGGAGCCGTTGGCCATTCGCAGGGTTTGAGATCAGGTGTGAGTCTCTAATGATGTGGGGGGAAGGATGCTGAGCTCAGCCCGTGTCCTCCAGGAATCGTGGCTAGTGGATCTGTCCGTCACATGAAGGAGGCTGTTTGTGTGGCCAGCTGTTGCAGCCATCAATGGCGGCTGGGCTGGTCATTTCCCTGAAACCCACAGAGTTGGCGGTAGAAACACCAGATAAACTGGCCCTCTTCTGGCTTGGTCTTGGGAGTGGCTTGTAGTCGGCTGGCTCCTGGCTGTGCCATCTGGTTGAGAGCTCCCTCGTTCTCCCTCTTTGTGCACCAGAGGGCATCCACATGGGCTGCTGCTCTCTTTTCTCGGGTTCGAGAAGTCTTCATCTATGAGGAGCAGCTGGATGTCCTCCGGCATCTGTTCCAGGAATATCTTGTGGAAGAGAAAACAAGGCTTGTGGTCTTCCGCCAGGGCCAACATTTCATCCATCAGTGCCGACGGACTACAGTCCCCAAGCCCATCTAGGTGAAGGAGCCTGGAAGCCCTTTGCTGGAGAGTTAGCCCGAATGTTCCAAGCAGCAGGTCTTTGAGGGTGGCGTACTTGCCCATAGCCGGGGGATGGTGGATGATGTCATCCACCCTCACTGCCATATCTTGGTCCAGAGCGCTCATGACCTGATAAAACATCGTGGCATCTGAGGAGATGTTGCAGAGTTGAAATTGTGCTTCCGCCTGCCCGAACCACGTTCTTGGTCGGTGGGTCCAAAAGGGGGAAAGCTTGAATCTATGGTGTTTTGAGTCCAGAAAAATGTCTGGGCTCATCGGGGTCACCACTGTGGCAGTGTGAGCAGTGGAAGAAACACAGCCACCATGTTGAGGGTCGTTAACGACTGTTTTTATTCAAATTCAGCGCTCCCCTTTTAAGGCAGCATGAGCTCAGTCACCTGGTGCATTGTGACATCATATTCGCTTCCCAGGGTTCGCTCTGGAAAGCATGCTGGAATCAGAGAGAAACCTCTGACGACGCCATTTCCCCATGGCTGCCCTGCCACGTGGCGATACATTTGGGGCCGATTCACCATGAGGATGTGCATCACCACAATGTATGCAAATAAAATGTTTGACTCCTTTTTTGTGTAACATTGAAAAGGGGTCTGTGATCTAAACTGCAGATAGCAATGTTGAGTAATTTATAAGGTATAAAAATGAAATTCGGGATTGGTTTGTGACAGAATATAGATATGTTTTTGGAAGATAAATTGGGGCAGGCTTTGTTAGTATAGGTCACATACAAACACTTTAAAACAGATCTTATTTGAAATACTGGAGCTCTGATAATGCTAGACATGTCAGGGCCTCTGAACCTTTGAAAAAGCTTTGGAGAGTGCCCAAGAGACTTCACTAATGGATTCTTGTTTACAAAAAGGCAACAGATGAAAGAGCTTATTGGTGCCAAAGACAGTCTGCAGTGGAACTTACTGTTCTAAGAGGGTCATGTAGTTTTGCAAACAGAGAGAGTAAAATAGGTGTTTCTGTCTGTGAGAGAGAGAGAGAGGAAGAGAGAGAGAGAGAGAGAGAGAGAGAGAGAAAGAGAGATCATTTCTACAGTGTTACAGTCAGCAACAGTAGCTGGACTGGAACAGGACAAGCTGGCAACCTTGTGGAAAACCCCATTTGGAAGAAGGGTTGTGAATTCTTAGTTCAGCCTGGTCAAAGCCCTTGTGGTTCATGCAAGAGGAGAGGACTGGCTGTCTAATGTTTCACTTGGAATAAGAGAAGCAAGAAGGAACTCTGTGGTGACCTGAAAGAAAGAGGTTACCTTCTGGAGAACCCTAAGGGGCACGTTTCTTCGGCAAGACACAGAAGTTGCAGATGAAAGTAAGTGTACAACAAATCTCTCTCTGAAAACCGACAAGAACCTTCCTGAGCAGTAACCATTTACCTTCCAAGCACCAAAGCCTGGTGAACTTTATAAATGTTAAATTCTGTGCACAGTGTAAGAATTGCCTGGAACCAGTGAACTTGGAGGAATGAGAAGTGGGATGGGACTGTGAATCAAAGAACTTTTCTGAACTTACACACACATTACATACACATGCGCTTAGAATTAGAAGGGGATTGTTAGATTAGTTAAGTCAAGAGTGATAAGTTAAAGTGTGATTCTTTTTTCATGTTGAAAGATAATTAAAAGCAACTTTGGTTTAAGTAACCATTTGTCTTGGTGAATATCTATTGGTGCAGGGTTTTGGGGTCATCTGGGCTCGTAACAGGTTGTTCAATGGAAATTCTGAAGTGACAAAGTGCAATACTTTGATAAACTGAAAGAAGCTTTTCTCACTGGAGAGATTTTCATATCAAAATCTTAACTATGTTCACATTTAAAAAATGATCACTTCACAAGATCACAAGATATCAAGGTGCTGCAGTAGGTCCATTGGTCCATTGAGTCTGCTCTGCCATTCTAATCACGAGCTGATCCAACCTCCCACTCAGCCCCTCTCCCTGGTTTTTCCCCCGTAACCTTTGATGCCCTATCTAATCAAATACCTGTCAATTTAAGTACACCCAACAACCTTGCTTCCACAAAAGCCTGTGCCAACAAGTTTCACAGACTCATGATCCTCTGACAAAAGAATTTTTTCTGCATCTGTTTTAAATTGACACCCTTTTATTCTGAAGTTGTGCCCTCTTATCTTTGATTCCCCTACCATGGGAGACATTCTTGTCACTTTGACTCTGTATAGGCCTTTCAGCATTCAAAATGCCTCCATGTACTCCAATGACTATAGTCCAAGAGCCGACAAATGTTTCTCATATGGTAACCCTTTCAATCCAGGTATCATTCCAGCAAATCTTCTCTGAACCCTCTCCAATGCCAACACGTCTTTTCTCAAATAAGATGACCAAAACTGTACATAGTACTCCATTCGAGGTCTCACCAATGCCTTATGGTGTCTTGACATTACATCCCTGCTCTTATATTCTATTTCTCCAGGATGAAGTGCATTTGCCTTCTTCACCACTGACTCAATGCCTGTACATTGTGTTATAAATATAAATGTTTGAGGACTGATTGACTGTGCTAAAGACTTAAAGCCCTTGGTCAACTGGAAAGGTTATTACTCCTGCAGCAGGTGTGTGACCAGTACCATTATATCCTTGTGGTTATCACTATGCATTCTGAGCCAGTCAGCTATACTTGGCATATTTTACCAAATGTCCCTGATGACTGGAGTGCACTATCAAATTCTGAAGTTCCAGTTCAAAGTGGAAAGTTCAAATTTATTGTCAGAGTACATACATGACATCACATACAACCCTGAGATTCTGTTTTCCAGCGGGCCAGGCAGAATTTCTACTTATCGGTTACTGTAGACTGTACTCAAGAAGAAAAAAATTTAAGCAAAGAAAGAAATGTTAACAAACTGTGCAATACAGAAAAATAAATAATCAGTAATAAATAATGTGCAAAGTAAGAGCCCTTAAATGAATCTCTGATTGAGTCTGTTGTTTAGGACTCCAATGGTGGAGGAGTACCAACCATTCCTGAACCTGGTAGACTGAGTCTTCTGGCACTTATACTTCCTTCCTCATAGCAACACTGAGAACAATGCATATCCTGGGTGACGTGGGCCCTTGATGATCACTACTGCTCTCCAACAGCAGCGTTCTATACAGATTTTCTCAATGGTGGGGAGAGTTTTGCCTGTGATGTGCTGGGCTTCCATTACCTTCTGCTCAGAAGATTTTGTTCCTCCTATACCAGTCTGTGATGCAGCTGGTCAGCACACTTTCCACTAAATATCTGTAGAAGTTTGGCAAGGTTTCCGAAGGGTGTGGTGCATCGAGCGTTATATACATATGTTTGTGCATTTGTCAGAGATTGGCTTTGCTGGTGTTTTACATCCAACTACATGCCAAGTCTCCTCAGAATCCATAGAAAGTAGAGACATCAGTGTGCCTTCTTCACAGTTGCCTTGATCTACTGGCTCCAGGAAAGATCTTCGGAAATATGGACTCTGAGGAACAAGAAGGTTCTGACCCTCTCCATCTCCACCCCATCAATGCAGACAGGTGCACAGTCCTTTGGTCTCCCATTCCTAAAATCAACAAAAAGCTCCCTGGTCTTGATGACATCGAGAACAAGGCTAGTGGGTATTTTGGCTTATTGGAGAGGGAGGTTGGAGATGAAATGTTGAGGTGGCAGACATCCTGCATCATTGTAAGAAAGAATCTACTCCCCGTGCTTCAAACCCCTGAAGCTAAAAAGAGTTAAACTACTTGCCACTTACACAAAAATATTTTGAGTGTTTAATCAGTTTTACTAATAATGGCTTCAGGTTAACTGGATTCTTTCTATCATGAATTATAATGTTATTAATATAATTTGTAAAACCTGGTGTATTTTCACTCAGAAGTTTAATATTTTAAAGTTTTATGACCTTATTATAAACCCTCACCTAATTTCAAATTAGATCCATGAAATTCCAAGGTTCTTGGAGACTTAGTAGTGAATGTAGAATGTCTTTGCTTCTCAATAAAATTGTACCATGCTACCTAAGCATTAATATATAGACAATAATGAAAGTAAAACTAAATGTAAAAGGATCAAGATACTGTTAACATTAATGTCGTTGTTAGTAATGCAGATTGTAACTTTTTACAAATAGGGTAATGTTATTATTTTGCTTTTTATAAATCTGGATCAGTGCTCTCTTGTTATTGGCAAGGATAAAAAGATAAAGTACAGTATGTGCAAAATTAAAGCAGAAAGCCCTGAGTATCCACTCAGCTGAAAATTTGAAAGAGAAAGATGAGGGTTCTTCATGTATACCTGAAGATAGCACATTTACTCTAATTTGCATTTCAGCAATTGTTTGATGAACCGCTCCCTCTTCCCAGCAAACTATATTCCTCATGATGATGTCCCCTGATATAAATTTTCATTGTGTGGCTCAAAACAATAGATGCTGAACTTGTGGACACTCAAAATCCTGATTGCAATCTATGTCTTGATCCTTGACTTTCTGCCACACCCGTCCTCAAATTATGACACGTATATAGTCCCTGATTACTTCTCACTTGCGCTGCAGGGAAAGATAATTACAGGCCTCTTGTCTGACACATGTACGACAGAAAAAGCAATGAGAAGTGACTTTTGTGAGTAATGGAAGTGCCATTCTGGTCCACGTTATGTGATAGATTTGTCTGGAGAGGATGGTACATCAGCTTTATGCATCAGGGCACCAAACTGTTCTTCACATTTGTCCACACAAGTAAATCCTTGCCGGTCATTAACCATTTCTGGGCTATTATTCAAGTTTTCAAGATTCTATGTTTTATTTTGTTGATGGAGTAAAGTGTATTTATAATTTTGCTTTAAAGTTCACAGAAAATCAAAATATTATGCACATCAGTATTGTTTAACATACTTCTTTTGGAGGTGAACACTTCTATCTTAGAAATGCTGCTTTTCTGTTTTCCAATAGTTGTGCTTTTATAATTTGAACCACCTCCACTACCCTCAGGTACAGGGTATTTACAGATTCACTACCCTCTGAAAGAAGATATGTCCACGCACATCAGCATTAAATGACATGCCCCTTATTTTGTAACTATGTCCCCTACTTGTGGCTCTTTCACCAGTGAAAACTTCTGAACATCTAACCTGTCAAGCTCTCTGAGGATCTTACACTCTTCATGCTTCACATTTCCAAAGAATACATCTCCAAGGAGTGCAGAGCATCTCATTCCACTTGTCTGCTCCTCCATAAAACACCACGGCCTCATATGATATGCAACCTATGAATCTAATTTTAGAAGTCAACACAGAAAAAAAAGAACTGCAGTGGCATCAAGTCATCTTCAAGCCAAAGGAACTGGCTAGGAACTAAATGGAAGGACTGATAATAGGGTTGAAGAAGGATAGATAAGCAGAAATAAGGGCTCCTTCAGCACAATGGTAAGACGGTTGTGAATGACTGTCAAAGAAAACTTGTGAAAGAGTTTTGGCGATCTTTCAAGGATAATGTTATGGAGTTATAGAGTCTTTCTGCACAAGCAGGCCCACCTGCCCAGCTTGTAATGCCAAGCAATATACCCTCCTGCTTTCGTCCCATTTGCCTCTTGACAAAATTTACCATGCACACATCTATGCTGGCTCACTTTAATTTTCCTCTGGCCATCCCTGCTGTTCTGGACTGGAGCTGGAGATTTATCCTCCTTGGTATGATTGTGATAGTATGGGATCCTATCACCTCTGTATATATTTGTATATAGTGCTAATGATTGGCTGAGAGCCGTAGCCACACCTACTGGCCAGGTCATAAAGTGCTGCACCTAACCTAATCAGTCTGGACTGGTCAACCTCAATGTACCACGCTCCAGTCTTTTGGTAATAAAAGCCTTAGTTTGAGTCTACAAGTCTTTGAGTCATTCGGCGCGCTACAATTATCTAAGACAGCCAACACCTCTTCACTACTGATGCAGACATTATTTTCTTTCTCTTTTATTTTTATTCCTTTTATCATAGTTTCCTTCCTTATCAACTCTGCTAGTGGTTCAATAACCAAAGTGAACAGTAAATGGGATAATGGGCATCCCTGTCTTGTGGACCTGCTTAATTTAAAGTGATCTGATACATATCCATTTATTACTACCTTTGCTAGCAGTCCATTATATGATGCACTAATCGAGTTAATAAATTTTTCCAGTAGTTTAAATTTCTGTAACACTTTAAACAAATAGTTCCACTCTACCCTGTCGAAGGCTTTCTCTACATCTAATGTAATAGCTACTGTTGGTGTTTTATTTATTTATGCTACATGAATTAAATTAATACGTTTGCAAACATTATCAGCTGCCCGTCTTTTTTTAACAAATCCAGTTTGGTCATGCCTTACTAGTTTTGGTACACAGTCATTCAGTGTGTTTGCTAAGACACACAACGAGAGAAAAAATATTAGAGCGGGCAAAGGATAAAGTAAAAGAAAAAAAACAACCACTGGAATATAAAGGACAAAAAATATTTTTCTATCCAGACATCAGCTTCAAGCTCTTAAAGAAACAAAAAGAATTTAACTTGATAAAGCAGTCATTATTGGAAGAAAGGCTATAATTTTAATCTATGACATCCAACAGTATTAAAAGTATTCATTCCAGGGGAAAGAAATAGACTGTTCTCAGACCCAAAAGATGCCCAACACTTTGCAGAACAATTGCCGAACAGTCAATGAAACGAGAAGTTTTAAAAAAGACTATCAAAACAATGAATAGAAATAAATTGTAAAAATAATAATGTAAATATAAAGTGTAAGTTTGAAAAAGATAAGGAGGAAAAAAAGTTAAGAAAAAGGCTTTGTTGATGTATATGTTGATGATGATCATTTGTGGATGTTATTGATATAACTCATAGTGCAAGAAATAAAAAAATTATAAAAAAACTACTGATGCAGACATGATCTAGACTACCTTTAGTTAAGTTCCTCCCTTCCTGTTTATCCTGCTCCAAAGTAAAGATATTCTCAAAAATATTCCCCATATCTAGTTCTACACATAGAAACAAATCCTGCTGTGTTCCTGCAATTCTTAAATTCCTCAAGGGATTCCAACTAACCTGTCTACCTGTGTCTCCTTTTTCTTTCTAATCTGCCTCTATATCTTGTTAACCATGGCTAATTTACCTTTTCTTTCCTGCCCTTTACCCTACTAGAAGCATATTCATCATGGACCTTGTTTATCACACTCTTAATCGCCTTTCGTTTGCCAGTCGTGCTCTTACTCTCTAAGATTTGCGCCCAGTCAACTATGGCAAACTCTATTCTAATCATGTCAAAATTAGCCTTGCCCTAATTTAGAATTCTAACTTGAAGACCAGTCTTAACCCTTCAATTAACTATTTTAAAGCTAATAGAATTGTGGTCACTATTGACAAATTGTTCCCCTGCTAGTACCTCAGTTACCTGATCAACTTCCTTCCTTGTTTGAGGTCCAATGTTCTCCCTTCCTTGGTTTGCGGGTCCACAAATTACTAGTCACCTAGTACTAAATAGAAATTGGAATATAAAGTCAGAAGATGTCAAGTTAAACAAAATTGCTGGAGAAATTCATCAAGTCATGGAGCGTTCTTTATGTAGCAAAGATAAAGATACATAACTAATGTTTCTGGCCTGAGCCCTTCCTCAAGGTATGAGCTAAATGCAGATAGGTGCCTGAATAAATGGCAGGGTGAAGACAGGGCCAGAGGCAAGAGGTCATAGGTACATAGGGATGGGAGGGCATAGGAGAAAATAAAAGTGATGGGGAGGGGGTAGCTCCCTCTATGGAGATGTAACTTGGAGATGTTTTTTTTATCATTATCAATGTTAATATTCAGGAAAATTGTCCTCTAATTACATTAGAAAGTGAAATTTCATTCAGGATCACAATATGAAGTATTTAAATGCATTACCTTGAAAGTGACCATCATTGAAATACATTTTATTTTTCAACAGTTAAATAAAACTGGAAGTTTTTAATCTCCATATCTACACATTATTAAGATGAATACTGACAAAATGAAGTCACAAAAATGTAAATTTGAAAAAGATTCTTGGTTTTATTAACAACTATTTATGAAATTCTAAGAATAGATATACTCTCACTGGAGGTGTTGGAAAAACTTATTACCTTTACAAGGTGATAATTACAAGGAGACATGCTTTATTCTGCATATCAATAATTACCAGAGGAAAGCAAGCCTAAAAACTATCATCCACAGAACATGTTTCTAATTAATTTGTTATAATGTCTAATATGTTGTGACATTTCTGGTGCACTCTCATTGTTCTCAATCATAACAAACCATATTGATCCTGAGTGTAGAACATGACATGTAGATGACATAGATTAATAGTGTATTTGTATTTATATATTTGAAATTTAAACTATCAAATGCTGAAATAAATAGTTTTGCTTTAAACTTCAACAAAATATTTAATGTCCATAAATAGTTCATTAGTTTGGCACAATAATTGTGATTTGCGTAGGAATAAAATATCATTGGGAACATATCTATTTGGCAATAAAAGAGCAATCAGCCACATAATAGATTAAAAGACAGGGAGGTTGAAATGTGAACAGCAGTTAGAAAACTCCCTGCACAGCACAAGATAACATGAATGAATTTTTTTGAAACAGGGTGACTGAAATTAAAGGGTGCTGTCCCAGGAGAGTCGGAAGTGGAGACACAGCATCGCTCCGCAGTGTCCTACTGCCTGATTGTGATACCAACAGCTCCATACAGTCTTTAAATACCTGTTAGAGGAGCCAGTGGTGCTTTTTTTTTTAATATCCTGCATCCATGGAGGTTTGTGCCCAATATGGTTGCACCTGTGTTGGGCAGCAGACCAAGAGGGGTTCCAGACTCCAAGGGAGCATAGGGCCATTGAAACTTAGGAACACCCTCCCCTTCCCAATGAGAAGGAGAAGCCTGAGAGATGATCCTTAAGGAAGGTGACCACCGCAGTGGAGCAGCAAGTGGCTCAGCAGCTGAAGGGCACATATAGTGGGCTGTTGATGACGTACAATCGAAGGATTTGCACCAAGCTCCGGGCTGCTGGAGACTTGCTCATGGGTGCTGAGGGAAAGAAAGGTTCTTGTAGGGCCTCGGATGCTGAAAGCCTGATTGTTTTGGAGATTTGGATCTGGAGATCAGCTTCCCAATGGATTGAACATGAGTCTGTGAGGTTCCAGATGCCGTGAGTGTGCTGGAGGTGAATCCACGGGCTCTCAGTGCTTTGAGGGGACTCTCTTTTGCTTCTCTTTCCCTTATTTTGAGGGCATTGGGGAATATTAATGGCGACTCTTTGTTTGTCTTTAAAGCAGGCAAAAGTTGATGTACAATAAAAACCCGTTATCCAAAATGAAAGCAAGGGCAAAAAAAGAAGAAAATAAACAAACTAACAAACAAATAAATAGATAGATAATTAAATAAATAAATTGATTTTAAAACATTTTTAAAAATTCAAAATTGTAAAGATAAATGTTCTCTGAAGTAACACATAAATCTTTGGTGAACATTGGAGCAAATATTCAGTCAACTGAGAGCTTCAGTCATGCGTAGCTCATGGTAGCTGTTTGATTAAAGTTGTGTTTGAATAAAACGGTGTCGCCCGGGATGAAGAGCTGGTTCATGCTGCTCGCTGTTTGCGTCCTGCTCAGTAAGAGTCTTTATTAGTATACGATGAAGTATATTAGTAAGGCTTTATCTGTTAACTTGGGGGAGAGTAGGTTAATTATCTAGAATGTTATTGTTCAGCTTTTGGGTGGCTCTGTGTTGATTCAGCAATAGTTAAATGTTTTCAAAGAATGTGACTGAAAATAAAGTAAAATTATTTATAAATTCATGCAACAGTTTGTTCATTTTAAGTACAGTATAGTATTTTTTGTCTTTTATACTGTTTATTCTTACTGTAGGTGCATTAGTCAGGCATTGTAAGAGTGAGTCTCAAGCAAACGGAAAACCCACTTATTGGGCATCTACCAATCCCCATAGGTGCCAGATACCAGGGGTTTAACTGTAAATAGCGTGAATTACTTTTTTTTGCATTATTACATGACAATAAAATGAATCTTGATCCTTTGTGATAAAACTTGAGGGTCAACACTTGGGACACCATCCATATCATCAGCCAGAAATTAAAGCCATCCTGCGAGAGCAACAATGAACCTGATTTGCTGAGAAAAGCAGTGAACAGAAAGTTTGTTCCCCTGCATACAGGCAAGTGAACCGTGAGAATGATTTGAAAAAATGCAGATTATTTGTATTTATAATTTGGAGAATACTAACTCCTAACTATAAAGAGGAAAGTTTTACGTACAACAACTGGCTGGTACTGGTTTTTGCCTCCTAATGACTGGGGCTGGAAGCGTTTGTTTAGTCACTTGTAATGTACCTTGAGTCAACAACTTGATGATCCATTATCTTGTGTGACTTCTTATTTCTCTTGCTCCATCCCAAAATACAATTGCACCCCATTCCCTAAAAAGATTAATAGTAAACATAGGTGAATTGCAGTCTCCTGCAAGTGATTTTTATGCCTGAATGAACTCGATAAACACAAAATTAGATTTAATCAATCCTCATTAATCAATCTGTAACTGTTACCGCGGTTTAAACGTCTCTCAATAATACAACTCATTCCTGATGTACCGTTTTCCAATAGCATTCTAAGAATTATCAGGAAATTTTCACTCCGCAGTTGCTCTTTATAAAAAGTGTAATGAGCAAACAGTTGTTTATTCAATGATATTTCTAAACCAGATTGTTCTGATTGAATATCACATTGATTTTATGTACATAAATGGGATATCATTTTCAGTATTAGACATTAAACATTGTTGAACCACTTCTTGGTCAAAAAATTAATTGATTTCAGGATGCTATCCCTTGAAAGGTTGCAGGCTACCAAAGGCTACCATCTAACTCATTTCATGGAAGTGAGATTCAAGGCCCTATTTTTCATTGGGAATCAATATGGATCTTTGATTACAATTCTCATTGCATTATCATTCAATGCAATTTTAATTTCTATCAATGAATGAAAAGCTTATGATTGTGGTTCATGCTAAATATTGGAGGATAGATGCTTTCCCAGGAATATTTATATATTTCTCGATACACAGACAGGACTCATTGTAAGGATGGCCATTTTTATTGTACGCAGAAAACCCAAAGTCTGAATATGAAGGTGTTTTAATTTTCTTTTATTTTGCTAGTTTCAGGGCCAAACAAGTTTGTAGAACCAACAATATCTCTACCACATGTAACTTGGTAAGAAATCTGAAAGTAATGGCAACTGCATACACTTCCTGCCCTTTTCAGCTGCAGAAACGCAAAAGAACTTCAGATGTTGGAAATCTGAAATAAAACCAGATCAGAGTAAAAAAGATTGTTTTCAGGTCAATGAACTCTAAGCTTTAAGTAGTTGCTGGCTGGCCTGCTCAATATTTCCATCATGTCATGTTTCTACTTTCAGTTGTTGGCTTTGGAAGCGCTGTCAAAAATCCCTTGCTATGTTGCAGCAGTGTGATCTGTAAATGATGCTCACTGCAGCCAAGATTTGCCATGATGGAAGGGGTAGATGTTTAAAGTGATGGTGACTGATCAGGCTACCTGTCTTGGATGATATTGAATTTCTTCAGTGTTGTTGCTGATGGATTCATCTAGGCTTGTGCAGAACATAACCAGATAACCGTATAACAGTTTATGGCATGGAAACAGGCCATCTCGGCCCTTCAAGTCCACGCCGGTTCACTCAAACAACTCCGTGAGATCCCCCCGCCTATTCTCGGCCCATAATCCTCCAACCCCCTTTTATCTATGTATCTATCCAGCCTCCTCTTAAATGAAAGAATTGACTCTGCCTCAACTATTTCCTCCAGAAGATTATTCCATTCAGCCAACACTTTCTGAGGCAAGAAGCATCCTTTATGTATTTAATTTGAGCCTTGTTGATGCTGAAAATGCCTTGGAGAGTCATAAACTAAGAATGGCATCTCTTAATCCTAATATTCTAATCATTTTGCATACATTTGTGCTCTGCACATTTTTCTAAATAGAATAATCTTGGATATTCTCTGCATCCTGATGTTTGTCCCCACAAACTACATCATTATTATAAATGAAATTATGAGTAACTCAGAAAACTGTGGGGCCATTTTAATAACATGAAAGCATAAACTATGAATTGGTAGCAGGACGATGCCCTGAGTATCTGCTCTAATATTCATTTTCCTGCACCATTCCCATATTCCCTGATTGCTTTAAAATCTAGATATCCATTCACCTTTCTTTTGAATGAGCTTGGTGACTGGCATGTACGTTTCCAAAGATTCTAAGTCAGGCAAGTCATCCTCATCTCAGTCTTTATTCTGAGATTAACATTATATTCTTTCAACATCCAGCTTGTGAAACATCCCCGGAGTCCCATTAAGAATTAACCAAAAGCAACCTTAATACCAGGGTTTTGTTTTATGAGTGGCACTGGATTTCAGGAATAAAAGGAGGAAATTAATGGTTTTTCAAACAAACTAACAAAAAACTAAGATAAATACCACATTGTCCAAAAATGAAGGAGAATGACAATTCAGTCATTCCAAAGAAAAGGGCAGCACATTAACAAAGCATGACACACCCAGTCATCCTCTACTCTTACGGTCCTGTGAATAGATCTCCAATTTATTTCACTGCAGCAACCGTACCACACTGTGATGCAGCTAGTCAGGATGCTCTTGATAGAGCTCCTGGCGAAAGATGGCATAATGGTGGCTGGTAGCCTTGCCCACTTCAATCTTCTCAGGAAGTGCAGTCACTGTTGTGCCTTCCTGACAAGCAGCTCAGATTGAATCTATTGACCTAACATCCATCTTTATGATACATTGCCTGAGTAGAATTTTTCTTTAAATCCCAAGAAGAAAACAAGGCAGAGAACAAGGGAGGGAGTGAGTCTCTGTGGGAGAATCCATGTAACTTAATGAGGTGTCACAGTGAGGATGTAGTTTCAACACACTCTTCCTGAACTCAGGGGAATGTTTGCTTCTCTTATAACCTCTGTCCCATAAATGAAAATGTGAGGTGATGGAAAGAATTTTGAGATAAATTAATAAAATAAGCTGAGAGCAGAAATTCGCAATGTAACAATCATATAAAATCTAAAGGTCATAAAATAAAAGACAACTTAATTAAACTTTTGAATGAATCTTAGCATTCCAATTTTTGGGACTGAAGTGGAATTGTAGTATATTTAAAGCCCAGATATTACAGCAGCAAATATTTCCAAAGGGGCATAGCCTCAAGATTCAGGGTAGTATATTTAGGATGGAGGTGAGGGGAACTGCTTTTCTCAAAGGGTGATGAATTTATGAAATTCACTGCCTATTAAAGCAGTGGAGGCTACCTTAGTAAATATATTTAAGACAATGCTGGATGGATTTTTACATTGTAGGGGAATTAAATGATACTGGGAATTCAGGGATGTGGGGAAAAGGCATGTAGGTGAAATCAGATCATTGGATTAGCCATGATCTCATTGAATGGCAGAGCAGGCTTGCTGGGCTGGATGACCATGCTCCTGCTCCTATTTTTTATGTTCTTTTACAGCATTATTTCTGCAGTTTTCAATTGGTTCAGCTGAGCAGATATGATAATGAGCTGTTTAATTTAATTTTAGCTGGGAACAGATAATGCAAGCTTGACAATTAGTGGACTAAAGCTTGGATGCACATGGACCGTGGAATATAGTGTGCAAACAAGTTACGGCCAATCTGAGATTCATTCTTTCCTTGTATGTCAAACATGGACCTAGAATTCTCAACTGAATCAGGGAAAATTTCTGTCAGTGACACAAGGAAAGTGTAAATGGAACCTCATAAAAATGATGGAAGTAAGTGTCGTTCCAGACTCCTTTGCTTAATGACAAATAATGTCAGGTAAGGGAAGGTGGATAAAGTGGCACATTCACCAAAATTCTGTTCTGTGTTTTGCTCCACTTTCGCCAAATTTCTCTCTTAAGGGTACAAGAGAACATCACTCCAACGCCCATCCCTGCTCCTCCATGAACGTTCTCACATGATCCATCCCCACTGATGGGGATTCAAATTCATTTTGATGCTATGTCAGGCTTTTGGCTGATGGATATGATATAACATTCAGGATACAGACTGATGAGAGGAGATGCAGCGAAAGCTTCAAACCAAGAAATTTTGATCTGGGCCAGACCTCCATATCCTATCAAATCTTCAGTTCCCTCCTTTGTCCCTGTGATTTCCCAGCCAAATCATAGGAAAGTTGGGAAACATGCACAATGTTGAAGTTTAAAATACCTTTTAAATAAATCTTAACAAGCTGTCAGCATATCAAAGTCATCTCTCCAAAGTGGGTTACTTGCACTTCTTAGGATTTATGGAACTTGTTTTCATCTGCACAAGATTAGACTTCAGAATGGTTGCTGCTATTCAAAAACGACATTACCCGAGTTGGATTTATTGCTCATCTCTATAAGCCCAATTTAATTCAATAAAAAGCAGACGGGCTCAACTGTCTTCTTTCCAAAGGTCAGATCTTCAATCACTGTTATTACATTGAGAAAACCTGTAGACTCATTAGCCATTGCAGCTTGCCTGCAATTCTTCTAACTGATTCAAAACTGGTATTGCTAGAAGCGTGACAAGTACTTTTTTTTGTTTATCCTCCTATTATGGGCTCAGAATGTTCTGATCCAAACAACATTTAGACAGGTACATTGATAGGAAAGGTTTAGAGGAATATGGACTACTGTTGACAAATGAGAGACTCAAGGTCCCCAGTGCCATCCTGAATACTAGTCTCTATTTCAAGTCATCATGGGCCAGGTTTTAAGGAATCAATAAGATGTTACAATTTACAAAGAGGCTTTAGGAGTGTCTTTAAATACATTCCTGAATCTCCTAATTTCTTTCCATGACAATAAAGTTTCAGGAATCTGGTATTGCACATGCAAATTATGAGGTCTGTCTATCTCTGCTGGCCTCAACATGAGAGAGATCACTAACATTATTTTTCTATCTCGCAAATGAACTTCAAAGATGTGTCAAGTATCTGAGAAGCCTGCTGTAGGTAGCATTCAGGAAGATGAGAAATACTTTTTTCTGATTGAACATGCACTTTGTACCAGATTTAGGATTTTGATCATTGAATGTGTTTTTCCTCAGGTAGCTAAAGGCTGTGCTGGTGTA
The DNA here is from genome assembly GCF_036971445.1 of Narcine bancroftii. NCBI lineage: Eukaryota > Metazoa > Chordata > Chondrichthyes > Torpediniformes > Narcinidae > Narcine > Narcine bancroftii. Next base: position 36,040,459 of record NC_091473.1, read on the forward strand.
CTGGAGATGATAATAAATTTTGGCAGTGATGTCTGCTCCCAAAGTTTAAGTCGTCCTTATGCTCCATTGTCGCATTATTAACCTTAACTGTCTCAGGTCAGTTGCAGACATGCCTCTTTCTGGATGAAATTTGTACTGGAAATACTGGTAAACATTACAATTGACTGATCATTGCTAAAGTCATATTGCAGTAGCTTAAAGTCAAAACTAGTCATAGAGCCATAGCTACTCGTCTTATTCAGTCATGTCACATACTTACATTTGCATAAATCTGAATCTTAGTCCAATACAACTGTCACTTCCATAAATTAGCAGTCTTAGAAGTACCATTCTGAAACCTTGTGAATTTATAACTCTCACAAGGGCCTTGTTTTATAATTACTGTAGAGATAAATGCACTGCAATACTTTTGGACATGCCTTTTCATCTTGTCATTGATACTGCAGTCATTTGTAACTCAAAGGACAATGGAACTGTCAAGACCACATAAATTGTTAATCCAGGTTCAAAATGTGAATAATTGAGCTACTTGAAATAATCTGGCACAAAGCTTTAAAGCATTTCAAATGTTTGAAAGAAAAAAACATTAAGCAGGTAATTATAAGCTAAGATAGAGATGATTTTATTGCCTTGGCTTGCCATTAATAGAATCAAGCAGTAATTGGACCTTTACTGTACCATTATAACTAGCAAGACAATATGTTCCATTTCTAAAGGACTCCTATCTCAGGCAACTTCACTTGAACCTGACAGATGAACTTGCCAGAGCCAATAAACATCTTGTGTTGGCACTCAGTTGAGATCTTAAGATAGGTTTATAAAGTGTGCATTCAGGAAATGTGGAAGCTTACAAAATAAATTTACCCTTGCTGTTTTCCTTTAGGATCATCACACTGTAAAGATTCTGATCATTTTAACCAAAAAATTGAAGTTGATTCTAAATTATGGCACTGGGTTCAAATTCACAGATTTTAAAAAGAATCTATTGCCTGAAATAAACTTCATTGAAATAATTTCAAGTCTTTCTTTTGAAAAATAGTGTCATTACAAAATGTAGAGTTAGAGCAACTTGAGAATTCACATAGTCAATCTTGCCATGGCCATTCTCCAGTCCATTCCATCTAATGCATCGAAGACATGAATTATGTAGTTGGTTTTGAGTGGGTTATTTTTTTGCTAAGTAGTTATTCAATAATATTTGGAAAATCAATGTAATGCAAAGCACAATGCATCAATAAATATGCAAACAAGATCCAACACAATGAAAGCCAAGAGCCAACAATAACAAAATGAAGGATCTCTCCTGTTTTCATCTTTTAACTTGTATCACTATCAGTAAAGTTATTTGAATATCTGATATATAAATCTGACTTCTGCAATACAAAACAGTATTTTGTTAATATATTTCAGTTGTAATATCACACTGAATATTTCAATATCCATGCAAATTGTACCCTACAAAATAAAATTTAGCACTACTCCTTCAATCTATCATGTTACAAAAAGAAAAATATAATAATGCATGAGTTCAAAATACTGTTTAGAATCCAGAGGGAAACTGATCTTTTGCAGTCAGGATTCACTGTATACAATTACCTGCTTATCCAAGATGGAAGAGTAAATAGAACAATGGATAGATTTAATGGTTTTATTTTATTAAATATATATCGATGGGAATGAATGATGATCTTTTAATTCCACTTAATTGATCATGCCCATTAATTTCAACCAATTGACAACTATTCAAAAGCTTTTGAGGCTACCAAATAACTGAGTATGAGAAGTAAATGGATACAACTCAACAAAGATGACTTAACTATTCATGACATCAAAAAACTTATCACTTGATCTGTCATGTGACTTACTTATTTCTCTCAATCTCTGTCTTGTACTGTTTTCTATTGCCCTGTCTAAAGAACACAGCTCATGGGAAAATGTGGTGTGAATAAATTGGTCTTTCCAGTGTTGCCCATATCCCAGATATGTGGCAAAATCATATCTGACCAGTAGAAGCTGATTCCTGTACAAATGCTGTTATTAATGGGGCATTAGATGCATGTTTCCAGAGAAATATGCACTTGAACCTTGAATCCACACTAGAATGGATTAGACACATATCTATATCCAACAAAAACACACAATAGAACTAAATATTTTGTGGCAAATTGAAAATGTCAACATGCATATTCAATTATTCAATAAATTTAATTCCCACCCACTCATCAAGAAGTTTTCAGGAACATCAGTGAAGAGAGACATAGGATGCATTAGGTCAGCATTAACTAAAATGTTAATTCTTCTTCTCTCTTTAGGATATTCCAGTTCATTTTCCTGTTCTGCTTATTGGACTGTGATGTTCTTTGTAAAATATACCGAAGTGTTGAGTATGCACTTACACAATTTGGACTCAGAGATGTGATGCTTTCTCATTTTTTAATTTCATCAGACTAACATGGCTTCTGTCATACTGAGATATAATTATGGAGGGGTACAGGAGGGCAGGCTTATACCCAACATTCTTCCTGCTCATGCAATTAATGTTGAATGGGCCTTCACTAATTACCATCGGGCCCATGACTACTACTGAGAATTAGGGAACATATACTGAGTGATTCTAATACAGAAAGACACTTAAAGTAATTATGGGACATTGTCCTTAAAGCGCTCGGGTGGTCTTCTTTCTCTCTTGGACCCCGCCTCAGTGTGGCACACTGTACTGGTATTTGCTCCAGGCTGTTCTGGGTTGGACCCATAGATAATCAGATTGACAGCGACTGCTGGCCCTCGCTGGCCTCCGGGGTTCTACGTGCTGGGGTGCTTGTCGCAGTTACTGGGCTACCCATCTCCACCCCCCCTTTCACTCGGCCCAAGAGGTTGAATTGCCATGGCAGGCCATGGCTAGTCTTTTTCTACCTCCTCTAGGTCAGATAATGCTCGCAATTGGTCAATGTGTTGTTTCCACAATCTGTCCCCCACTAGAACACAGTATGAGCAGGGGCTCAACTTTTGTAGAATCACTCCTACCACCCATGGGTCTTTGTATTGTCTGTAATCTTGTGCCAGTACTCTCTCGTCCACCTCCAGTGCTCTAAATAAAGTTTGTGGCGATGTTAATTTTTCTAAACGGAGGCCCAGATACGGGTGAACTGTGGACAGTCTTGTCCACAGGATGTGGCCAAACATTAATTCCACTGGGGTTTGTTTTGTGGTAAAATATGGTGTATTTCTATACCCCAATAGGAAATCTGCAATTCTGTGAGTCCAGGAGGCATTTAGGAGTTTTTTGGTTTTCATCATCTTTTTGAATGTTTGCACAAATCATTCTACCTCCCCATTAAAACTTGGGTGATAGGGTACCAACAAAATATGTGCTATATTGTTGTCACACAAAAATCTCTTAAAAGGTTCTGATGTAAACTGGGGTCTATTGTCTGTGACCAATTCGTGAGGTAGTTTGTATGTGGCAAACATGGCCCGTAGGCATTCAATTGTAGAATTGGCTTTGGTGTTTTCATATGCGAAACCTCTGGCCATTTGGAATGTGCATCCTCCGCTTTAAGGAAAGTCTCTCCCATGAATGGCCCTGCAAAGTCTATGTGAATCCGATGCCAGGGTCTGGAAGGCCATTTCCATAGGTTGCCATCAGCCTGCGGCATTTTTGGCTGTATTGACTGACATATTTTGCATTTTTTCATTGTTGTTTCAATGTCTCTGTCTATTGATGGCCACCAAATATGCGTCCAGGCCAGTGCTTTCATTTGTACCGTTCCTGGATGTTTGTGGTGAAGCTCTGATAATATGGTGTTTTGCCATTTGGCCAGGATAATTGTATGGGTAATCCATAGTAAACATCTTTCTTCAACTGATTGTTCATGGCAACATGTGAGGTAAGTTTTCAGGTCTTCTGGTATGACCTCAGATTCTGGCCATCCATTAAGGGTGAAGTATAAGACTTTGCTTAACGTTGCCTCCTTTCGGGTTTCTTTGCCAATCATCTGGGCCATAATGGGCAGTTGTTGTAGTTGTTTTTGGTTGATAACTGCTGCTTCTGCTGTCCACTTCATATTTTTTTCTTTTTGTTTTGTTTCAGGTAGTGGTAAGCGTGATAAGGCTGTTGAGTCTTCCCGCTTTATTTTTTACCTCATAGTTGTATGCGGCTAGTAGCATGGCCCATCTTTGAAGTCTGGCTGCAGCTAATATTTGTACTCCTTTGTGGGGGCCCAGAATTAAACTTAGCTTTGATGTCAGTGATGAGGGTGAAAGTTCTTTCCTAGAGATATTGGTGGAATATTTTTAAACTAAGAATTATTGCTAATCCTTCTTTTTCCAGTTGTACGTAATTGCGTTTGCTTGTAGTTAATGTCCGCGCAGCATATGCCACTAGTTGATCACCCTTCTCTGTGATTTGGGACAATACTGCTCCCAGTCCTACTGGTGAAGCATCAACAGCTAGAGTCATTTCCTTGTTTGGGTTGCAGTGGATCAGAACCCCATTTGTTGACGTTAATATTTCTTATAGTTGATCGACCGTGTTTTCAGTCTCCGTATTCCTGTACCATTTTTGATCTTTCGTGAGTAAGTGGTTTAAGGGGCTGCATAGTGTATACATATTAGGGATATGTTTCTGATAATGATTTATAAGCCATAGAAAGGACTGTAATTCCAACTTGTTGGTTGGTTATCGGGCTTTGCGAATGGCTTCTGTGACTGCAAGATTCATTCGTACTCCCTCCTTGTCGATTGTAAATCCCAAGTATGTTACTGGGGGCAGCATAAAGACACACTTATCCTGCCATAATTGTACATTGGCCTATTGTAGTCTGCCTAGGACCTTCTCAATTGACCTTCTTAAGTGTTCTCTGTCGTTTCAGCCTGTGATGATGATGTCATCAAGGTAACATCCCACTGGTATTCCGTGTAGTAATTTGTCCATTGTAGCTTGAAAAATTGCAAGTGCCGCTGAAATTCTGTATGGCATGCATGTATAGGTGAAGAGTCCCAGGTGGGTATTGATTGTCGCATATTGTCTTGATTCTTCATCCAATTCTAATTGTTGGTAGCCTGTGACAAAATCTAGTTTTGTAAACTTTTGTCCACCATTTAGTGCTTGGAATGGTTCTTGGGTTATCTGATACTTTCAGTGTTTGGTTGATGGTGACTTTGTAATCACCGCAAATGCAAATCTCACCATTTGCTTTCTGTACAGGTACGATGACCAATCACTCTATTCTATTGGTTCTAATATGCCTTCATCTTTTAACCTATTTAACTCAGCTTCAATTTTTCATTTCAATGAAAACAGGACTGTTCTGGCTTTGATGAACTTTAGTTCCACATTCTCTTTTAATTGCAGCTTGGGTTGAACCCCTTTGATCTTTCCGAACCCTTGTTGGAAAACCATTGCATGGTCATTGAGGATCTGGTTGAGTTCTGGCTGGGTGTTGTCTTTGTGGTTTACAATCAGTATAGAAGTGATTTTCATCCAGTCTAGGGGAATGTGTTGTGGCCAGTTTCTTAAGAAAAGTGCTGGTCCCTGGGTATCTATGATGTAGAGAGATAGTGTTTTTGGTTGTTGTTGCCCTTGTTGTATGTTTTCCAAACACTTTGACTTTGTCTCCAGTAACAGATCTCAATATTACTTTAGTTGTTTTCTCCGGAAGGTGTGGTAGCAAATGTTGCTTTAAATGTAATGGCATTAGAGACACTTCAGCCCCTGTGTCGAGCTCCATTTTCAAAGATTTGTTGTTTATTTTCAGCTGAATAAAGATTGCTGTGCTTTTTATGTTTACCTCTTGGATGTGTAAAAGATTTCAGCTGTTCTGTCATGCTCAGAGCTGTTGCTCTCTTTGTTGCTTGGGTTGCGCTCTCTCTCTGCCAATGCTGGGTGTTTATCATGATTTGGACTGCACCTGCGTTTTACTGTTTCTTTAATTGGTGGACATCTAGCTTTGATATATCCTTCTTTGTTGGAACAGTGGCATTTGAAATTTTTGAAGAAACAGTTTTCTGGGTGATGGTTGTACTTTCCACAATGGGAAGACCTCCCGACCAGAAGGTGTTGTTGGCCCACATCCAAATTTTTGTCTGCCATTTGTGAGCTGCAGGCAGTTCTATAAGCAATTTTGAGAGTTACTTCGTCGTCCATTGCCAGTAATTTCTACTTTGCCTAGCAATCTGCCAACCCCACCACCAATGTGTCCTGTAGTGGTTGGGTTAGAAACTGCTCAAAATGACAGTGTTTGAACAGTTTACACAACACTGCCAAGCATTCACTTACTGCCTACCCTGGCATTTATTTCCTTTCATAGAATCGTTCCCTCTCTCCCATAATTGGGAGTCTGGGGCTTAAGTAGTTCCCCAGTGCTGTGCATAAACCGGTTTATGTCTTCGCCCCTGGGTCCTCTGGGGTCAGCAAAGTTTTAAGGAGATCGAATGTTTTGCTGCCCATTATACTGAGGAAGAGGGCACGTTTTCGGTTTACCAGGGCTTCATTAATATTATGGGCTACACAGTAGTGTTCTACATAATTACCCCAACTTCCATCTGCTTCATTGAACTCTTCAAACTTTCCCTCCACCATGTTGGTGTGCTTTCGCTTTGATCTTTTGGTGGGAACTTGTGGAACTTTTGTTTCACATGCATGAAGCACATGTAGGGTTTGTTTTGTACTTTGTCACCACTGTTGTGTATGCACTTACACCATTAGAACTCTGAGACTTTGTGCTTTCTTATTCTTTAATACCATCAGACTAACATGGCTACTGACATACAGAGATATATGTATGGAAGGGTGACATCATGACGTGGGCATCATCATGCTGTACAGCAGGGAGGGCTTATACCCAACAAGAAGCTGTAATCTAATAAGATTATTATTTTTGGCACACAATTTAGCCAATCAAAATTTAAACATGCAAAATGAAACTTTTGTCAATTTGCCATTTACACGGTGTTGTTTTAATTTTTTCCGAAGTGTATAATTTTAGCAATAGCCATTTCTGAATAAGATTCCATCATCTTGTAAGGACAAATACCAAGGACATTTTGCAATCAACTAACTTGCTGAGCCTTTCTTTATCCAGTTTCCTAATTTAAATTCAGTGCTGGGCATTTAACTGTGACACAAACACTAACATGCTCAACATCTTCTAATTTAGCTAGCTGCAGAGAATTTGGGGATTAAAGGATTCACATGCAGATTCAATTATATAATTTTTAATTAGTTTATGCCTAGTTTGTTTTCTCCAACACTGCCCTTTCAATGTTCTCCAAGCCTTTACCAATTTGAAACCAGTTGCAAGGAGGCCCCCGAGAATGCCTGAGGACTACTTGCTCACTTTTTTCTTTCATCAGGGTTGTTATGTCACAGACCAGCAGCAATAGAAATTCACCATGACGGTGTTATTTTAAAAATGTATATATACTTATTAATAATTACTAATAATATAACATCTAACTTAAATTTCCAACTATGCACAAATATGTGTGTGTGTGTGTGTGTGTGTGTGTGTGTGTGTGTGTGTGTGTGTGTGTGTGTGTGTGTGTGTGTGTGTGTGTGTGTGTGTGTGTGTGTGTGTGTGTGTTCAAATTGTTTAGTCACAATTCTGGGAAGTCAATCTTAAAGTTCAGTCTTATGTTGAAACTCAGACTTTTAAACTGATGCTCAGAAGTAATTATGAAGGAGGTGAGACACTAAGCGCCCAGACTGCCAAAAATTTATGCATTCTTGTTGAGTTGCTTCAAGAGGAATGTTCTTTCATACGAATGGTTGTCCCAACTCCTCGCGTCCTTGCGTTGGGGAAATGAAACATGTGACTTCCATGATGTTTTCAAAACCCAGGCATGGGTCAGACGAAATGACCATCCTAACGGTCACAATCCAAATGCAGGATCCTGCTTCTGTTACCCAGATATGGATCAATCAAAATGACCATTACAATGGTCATGGTTGTTCAATAATTTTCCTGACAAGGAGAATCAGCAAAATGTTCCATTTCACACAAAGCCACTCCACCTTTGTGTTTAACTGGCTGATCAATAATGAACTCTGTTTCTTTAAGTATCCCAAACACATGATCACTTGTCTCTGTAAGTGTCCGATCTGGGTTTTTTTGTGAATAAACAACCATTGTTCTTTTGTCTTCTTTTGGATCATTAACTTTGTTTATTGGTATCACTTAATGGTGCCTCCGAGTCTGTGAGCTGTGAATAGTTTGCAACCAGTTTTAACCATTAGAGTAACTCAGATGCATTTGGTGATGTCACTGGATGCTTGTAATGAAGACCATCACATTTAAATGTCAATGCCTTTGGGTTAGGCAAGTTAAGTCTGAGTTTATGGTCTTGATTATTAATCTGTGTGGAAAAGTGTATAATCGATGTCCATAAGATCAGGGCTAGTTATGATTTTGTTGTGTAAGAAGTTTGATGCAGCATTTGAGTAAATTTATGACATTATTACATATGAATAAAGGATGGTTTACTAACGTGAAAATCATATGCCAATCCTCAGAGAGTTTCCCACCAGAATATACGAGCATCTGGGGATGGGTTGGGTAAAAATAGAGAAAAAATTAAAAGGGATGGTGGAAGAAAAATTGAGTATCTCATTTGGCATTATTTGGTATAAAAGAGCCTAAATGGTATCAATCAATTTACTTTTGTCACAAGATGGGCTCAGCTGTGATGATAGTAGGGCATAACTCAAAGCTGCTGGAGAAACTCAGCAGGTCATACAGTGTTTCTAGGAAGCAAAGGTATATAACCAATGTTTAGGATGCAAGCTCTTAGTCAATGTATGAACAATAAGCCGGCAGGCGCCTGACCTATTTATTCAGTTGTCGGCTTGGTTTTTGTTCAGACCTTGATGAAAGACATTGGTTATAGATCTTGTGTGACCTACTGAGTTTTCTCCAACTCTTTTGTGTATTGCACTAGAATCACAACGTCTGCAGACGTTCACTTCCATTCTTCTGTGATGAATGCTTTGTGGACCTAATGACTCATAATTTCAATTTATACTAAACTTTATGACTTTTGCATGTCTTTGGAGGTTCCAGTTTGAGAATGCCAATAATCCAGGAGGAATGATTTGTATGGCCAAGTTATTTATTAATAAAAGTGAAAGCAATTAAATAGAGAGTAGAGAAACAGAAGCTGCAATGGTACCTTCAGGCCTGAATAGTTCAAAATTATATGCTTAACTGTAGCAATAATATTTTTAATGGACTGCAGATTATTGTAATGTTTTTGAATAATTTTATTGGATAAAAACCACAATTTTTATCAAACAAAAAAGGAAACACAGCTATATGAAGAAAGATATGTCACTTACAAGTGGAGTTTGTTAGAATGTGAAGAAATCTAATTCACCCTACAAAAATTTCTGACAGGATTCAGCAGGCTTGATGTAAAGCAGACATTTCCCTGATTGACAAGTTTTGAACCAGAAGGAACATGAGAGAAGACACTCAACTCTTAGATGAATAAAAATGATGAGACTACATCACTGAATATATTAATAAATAAGAGACATTTCTCATTTCAAAAAGCATCAAGGGATTTGGGGAGAGATTAGGAATATGGTATTAAGATATAAAATTCGTCATGATCGTGCAGCAGTTATAAAGGACTTCTCTGTATAATAGAAAAATGGAATAACAATGCTAAGTTTATACTCACAAGAACAGCTTTTGCAACACTCGTAAAGTTGTAATAAAGCTAATGCATGAGAAGGAACAATAAATCAGTGAAGCACAGAGGCAACCAAGGCAGTATAGTGTGTATCCCCACTGGCGTTGATATTTTTTCATCATGAGAACTGGTAGAATAGGTCTTACACTTCTTACATCACCTGCCATTGGTGAGGATAGAGTTTACTGAATAGACTTTTAGGCAAGGACAATAGGGGAAAGGGTTGTAGGGTTGAGACCATAGGTGATTTCATTGGGGAGAGAGATTGTGGGGAAGAGAGAATCAAGTGAGGGGTGTAGGGAAAGCAAAAAGGGGTCTTTGGTAGAGGTTTTGTCAAGGGAGGAAATTGGGCAGGTGAGTTAGAAAGAAGCTTGAGGGTTTGAGTGGTTCACTTGGAATCAGTGAAAGAAGAGGATTAGAGGTGGGCTTGCCTGGGAGATGGTAGTGAGATGGATGGTGGATATGACCACTGAGCAATCACAATGTAAAGAATCTGCCTGAAAGATGACGGGCTGCTTGAATACCCTGACAATAGTTCAAATCAGCTCAGGACCTTTAAGCAGCATTTAGCAGGTCTCAATCCTCCACCATGGATTCCCATTGCATAATTTCATACAAGTACCAGCGTCTTTAAAGCAAATTCCTGGACAAGCAGCCCAGATGGGTAATAAATTGGCTTTTAATAAAATTCGACTTCATACCACACAAAAACATTGCACTGAATGATTCATTTTCCAATCCATATTGCATCATCATAATTTTTTCATTAACTGAGAGAAAAATGAATCGCCTCAGCAAAGGTTATATTGCCAGAGCAGAGAGCAAAAAATAATTGCTGAAATCAAACTGAGAGGTTCTTGTACACTGTCATTTCACTGAAAGCTTATGTCTTTCAGAAGAAATCTCTGTAAAGTATCCATGATCCATACTGCCCTTCACTTCACTGATCATAAGGACAAGGGATTTACCTGACAAATTGATCTATGGAAGATTCTAAATTTAGATACATAATCTCTGTTTATGAACTAGAAGTGATTACAGAAGTATACTTCATCTCACATCAGGAATTAATATTGCATGAAGGTCAGTCAATAGATAAAATCCTATTTTCCAGGGATTATTACAGCCCTATCTTTAATATAAATTGATACGACCAACCATTGGAAAGGACATTTTTCTCTGGTTGACTTTATTTTATGAAACCATCTACCTGTGTTCTTTTGATATTTATTGTTTTTGTTTTAATGGATTTTGTGACTCAAAATGGCAAGCATTAATTTCTTGTCTGGTATATTAATCTTCTTTCTTTGGCTTGGCTTCGCGGACGAAGATTTATGGGGGGGTAAAAAGTCCACGTCAGCTGCAGGCTCGTTTGTGGCTGACCAGTCCGATGCGGGACAGGCAGACACGATTGCAGCGGTTGCAAGGGAAAATTGGTTGGTTGGGGTTGGGTGTTGGGTTTTTCCTCCTTTGCCTTTTGTCAGTGAGGTAGGCTCTGCGGTCTTCTTCAAAGGAGGCTGCTGCCCGCCAAACTGTGAGGCGCCAAGATGCACGGTTTGAGGCGTTATCAGCCCACTGGCGGTGGTCAATGTGGCAGGCACCAAGAGATTTCTTTAGGCAGTCCTTGTACCTTTTCTTTGGTGCACCTCTGTCACGGTGGCCAGTGGAGAGCTCGCCATATAATACGATCTTGGGAAGGCGATGGTCCTCCATTCTGGAGACGTGACCCATCCAGCGCAGCTGGATCTTCAGCAGCGTGGACTCGATGCTGTCGACCTCTGCCATCTCGAGTACCTCGACGTTAGGGGTGTGAGCGCTCCAATGGATGTTGAGGATGGAGCGGAGACAACGCTGGTGGAAGCGTTCTAGGAGCCGTAGGTGGTGCCGGTAGAGGACCCATGATTCGGAGCCGAACATGAGTGTGGGTATGACAACGGCTCTGTATACGCTTATCTTTGTGAGGTTTTTCAGTTGGTTGTTTTTCCAGACTCTTTTGTGTAGTCTTCCAAAGGCGCTATTTGCCTTGGCGAGTCTGTTGTCTATCTCATTGTCGATCCTTGCATCTGATGAAATGACTCAAAATGGCAAGCATTAATTTCTTGTCTGGTATATTAATGAGATACTGGAAAATAACTTGTTTTTTTTAAAGAATTAATTCCATGAGTGAGGTTCTTACTGTAAAATGGTAAATTGTGAATGGGAAAAGTAATTTTGTCATTTACATCAATTTTAATATTAAATGTGCAAAGGTCCAAGTTTAACAATTTTCATGATAAGGCAAAAACATCATTTAAATGTTATCTGTTTACCTTCCTATCTGTCATTTTCTTTATTCTTTCCCATTCTTCTGATGTAACTCGTCCAACTTTTATCTTTTTAAATTGACTTGCATCTTTCTTCTATACATGTGCTGATATAAAGAACCTTTAGTCTTGTGTCATTTCAATATTCTTGAAAGTTGTGAATGATAAAACTTGAATGAGGTAACTTCTGGAGTTAAAGCGCACTAAGAAGCTAGCGTGAATGAAAGGGTCAAATCAAACTGGCTGTGGCTGTTGGTTCCAAAGGGAACTACCATCCTCAGGATGAGTAGACCCTGATAATTCACTGTCTTGGCTGTGCTGATTGACAGGTACTAGCACATTAAGGATGTATGTAATATCATTACATACAGTATGATATCAGTCGCAACGTGGAGAAGATGAAGGAGGACCAGGAACGACCACCCTCCACTACACATCAATAGCTTGGAAGTGAAGAGAGTAGAATGCACTGTTCCTTAGAATTCACTTAACTTGTGACCTATCCTGGACATCTCACATGCCAGAAAGGTGCAATAATGACTACACTTTCTGGGAAGACTAACGTTATCAAGGCTACCAGCCACCATCATGTCAACCTTCTATAGGAGCTCTATCGAGAATGTCCTGGCCTGCTGCATTGCAGTGTGGTACGGTGGCTGTAGGGAATTGGATCAAGGGGTCAATCACCAGGACCATAAGAGTGGCATAGAGGATCACTGGAGTCTCCCTCTCTCTCCACCATCACCCCCCCCCCATTGATCTCTGAAGAGAACGAGCAAAATTGTTGAGGACCCCTACCTCCCCACAGAATCTTTCAGCTGCTCCCATCAGAAAAGTGACAGGAGTATCAGAGCCAGCACCACCAGGCTGAGGAACAGCTTGTTCCCATGGGCAGTGAGAATGCTGAACGACCAAAAGAACTGCTCACACTAACCATCTGAGACTCTCAAACACTGATCTCCAAATTTCATGACTTGTTCATGACAAGAAATCCTGAATCTGATTCTGATAATTATTTATTTGTATCTATGAATACTTGTCCTGCAAATGTATTGTTTGTTTCTAAGTATGTTATGTCTAGTTGTGTGTTTAAATGTTTTGCACCATGGACCGGAGAACACTGCTATGTTGGGTTGTTCTTATGCAATCGGATGATAATAAATTTGAACTTGAAGATCTCATGCAGGTTCAGAGTCCTCATATTTCAGCATGGGGATTGGGTAGAAATTGTAATGTTTACTTATTTTGTACATATGATTTCATTTTAATAGAGTCACTGAGACGTACAGCACAGAAATGGGCCCTTTAGCCCACAATATTCATTCTGACCTTTTTGCCAACCTAAGCTAATCCCATTTATTCACATTAGAACAGTACCCTTCACTGCCTTGCTCATTTAAGTGATTGTCTTAAACATAGGATATTGCATCTGATTCCATCACCTCTTCTGGCAACATGTTCGAAATATCAACCACTCTGTGTAAAAATCCCCCTTAGATCCCCTTTAGAACTCCAACCTTTTATCTGAAACAAATGCCCTCCCCCCTTTTTTTTGATACCTCTTCAAGAGGAATTGTTTTTGACTATCTACCTTATCTGTGTCTTTCATAATCATATCTACTTGTATGAGGTCACCTTTGGCCTTGTTCACTCTGGGGAAGAACAAATCTGATCTTTCCAATCTCTCCCCATAATTGATATCCTCCAATCCAGGTAAAATCCTAGTGGATCTCTTCTGCATTCTCTGCAGCTCAATCACATTCTTCCTATAGTGTGGTGACTAAAACTGCACACTATTTTCCAAGTAGGTAACCAATATTTTGTAAATCTGCAACATAATGTCCCAACTCTATTAATACTTCCAGTTTGTACTCCATTTTATAAGATTTCAAATTAAAATTTTCACATTAGACTTCCAATAGAATTTTGTTTTTAATTAATTCAGACACTTTAATAGTTTTTAAATGCTTCTAAGTTTTTATATGTAAAATAGCCAAACCTGTTTGATGAGAGGTGAAGGTTTGGATCCTGCTTCCATTCCTGTTTAAATTGTTGGGTTCATCTAAGGGTGTGGTTTCAATATATTCCTGAAGCTTTCTGGCTACCAAAATCTTTTGAAGGTCTAGTTTGTTCAACCCTTAACAAACAGCCCAGGAAACATCAGGTAAGTGGATGGGGACAGTGGGTGCTGAGTCTGAGGAATGGGTCAAATCCAACTTGATTCAGTTCATACGTGACAGCAATGCCCCTGTAATATCCTTCAGACAAATATCAAGTGACATCATTTGTGATTTGCTTGAAAAGACCATTTGTTTGTATGGTCCATTTTAATAGATTCAAAATCTTATTCAAAAAAGATACAACCCAATGTGAGACCTGATGCCATTTCTGCATGTTAAAGTGCAATACCAGTGTATTCCCAACCATTGCAATCAAACCAAAAACTTGTGTAATAAAATCATTATATCCTTCCAACAAAGAACAAAGACAATCTTGTGTCTTGTTATTAACTAAAGTAAACTAATTAAAGTAAGTATTGATTTATTCTGTCCAAAAATCAGAGCAAGAACTCTGAACCATTTTTAATTGTGTGATGCACACACATAATTGACTCAAAAAGAGGAATAAAGACAAGGCGTAATTAACATTATGATGCTGGAAACTGGGCTTACTTTGGAACACATGACACTGTGGCCAAAATATAAAAGCAGATACAGATACAGAAAAATTCAACATGGTTTGTGCTTGAAGATACATTACAAAATGGGGAATTGGCAGCAAAGTAGGTGAAGTACGGATCTGCCAAGATTTTATTGCAAATCAAGCAGTACGAGCAGGATCTAGCAATATTATGGCCAAAATGTTTACATTCCTTCCTTGCATGCCATCTGTCCCTTTATTTATTTATTTCACCGTGTTCATTATTTTATATTCAGATCTAAATCTTCCAAGTACAGCAGTTGAAGAAGTATAATGCAACCCTATTGTTTATCTCACTGATTTCCACTCATCTGGGATGAAGTATCTCCTCATTGAGCAATATCACTCATGGGAGCCAATATTACATTCCACCAATCCGTGGTGCAGCCTGGGCCTCAGCACAGCGAAGTGCGGAATATCTCATAAACAAATCTTATAGTTTTTAAATAAAAGGATCGGATTGTATTCCTATGTGAAGAAACAGCACGTTTTTGACAACATTTTCCCTTATTCCTTTGCAAGGACCGAGAAGTTTTAGAAGAGTCACAAATGAGTACTCCACCAGACAATTCAGCCACAGGGGTCACTCTGGAGTCAAGGTCTGTCTTAGGCACAGGCACTTTCCAAGTGAAGCTGCAATGTACAAGAGACCATCTTGTGAGGATATATTCCTCCCATGCAACAATAAGGAAAGGCAAATTGCTGACAAAATGAGAAGATTAGAAGAGCATTTTCTGTACTTACTCTGGTCCTCTTCACAAAGTGGACAGCTACTTGCCAAATTAGTACTAAATAATTTAAGTAAAATTAGAATTCCAAATCTGAGCAATGCTACTTCAAAATGACTTTCAAAACTACATACAAAACAATGTATATTTCAAGTAATTCTTATAAATAACTTTGAATCTATGCAAGTTTCCACCTCATTCTATTGTGTTTTCAACCAGAATGGAGGACCATTGCCTTCCCAAGATCGTGTTATATGGCGAGCTCTCCACTGGCCACCGTGACAGAGGTGCACCAAAGAAAAGGTACAAGGACTGCCTAAAGAAATCTCTTGGTGCCTGCCACATTGACCACCGCCAGTGGGCTGATATCGCCTCAAACCTTGCATCTTGGCGCCTCATAGTATGGCGAGCAGCAACCTCCTTTGAAGAAGACCGCAGAGCCCACCTCACTGACAAAAGGCAAAGGAGGAAAAACCCAACACCCAACCCCAACCAACCAATTTTCCCTTGCAACCGCTGCAATCGTGTCTGCCTGTCCCGCATCGGACTTGTCAGCCACAAACGAGCCTGCAGCTGACGTGGACTTTTTACCCCCTCCATAAATCTTCGTCCGCGAAGCCAAGCCAAAGAAGAAGATTAAATTTGTAACAATGAAGATTCATTGAATATTAGCTTGACATTTATTCTTCTTCCCATTGTTTTTAGATAAATTGGCTTTGAAGAATGCTGGTGCTATTGTATAAATCCACATGTTCCATTGCCCTCCAATGAGTGTTCTCTCTGAGGTTGCGATTAACCTAAGAAGAAACTTATGCCACCAATGCAATTGCTTCTTTTCTGAACATGCTAGTTGAGTGTCTATAATATCAAGTAAAGCGAAGTGATAAAAATACTCAGTACTTGTAACATCCTTGGAAAAACCTTATTGTTAATTCCAGGAATAAAGGAAACAAATAAATTTAAATTGTCTGGGGAAATTTTTATGAGCTACATGATTTGACTTTGAGTTGTCCTGTACAAAAATTCAAAATTCCAACACTGCACTGCTTTAGCAGTGCCCCAGGGATGCCCAAATCTCTGGACAACTTGGTCTAACTTCCCAAAGGAGAACTGCACAAGAAATTACATAATTTGAGCAATTCATACATGGAACCAGCATCAGAAAAGGAGATACAGCATATGCAAAGGAACACACAGGAGGCTGAAGATGCTGGAATCTGAAGCTGAACATAATTTGCTGAAAGAACTCAATGGGTCAATCTTCATCACTGGGAGAAAAATAATTGTCAATGTGTTGGGCTGAAAACTCTTTATTGTACTGGAAATCCTGAAGTTAATTTCCTGATTGATGTGAACTGAGCCAGAAATCTGCTCTTATCTGGGCTTAGAAGTTATGGGGAGAGGGCCAGGCAGAGGGGCTAAGTGGGAAGATGGATCAGCTCATGATTAAACAGTGGGGAACACTTGAATGGCCTATTTTTGATCCTAGGTCTGATGGTCATGGGCTAAGTGAATGTTTGCACCTTTTCCTCTGTGTCAGTTTGTCAATTGGGTAGCATTGAATAAACAATGCTGCTTAATCTTCATCCTGTGTAAATTTATCTAATAATAGATAATCATGAGACAAATGGATGTTTGGTGGGTGGGTAGGATGGAGATTACCTATCAGAGGTGAAGGTTGTGGTTGTGTTCCTTTAGCAGATTAGGTGGGGGAAGATGGACTTTTTTTGTCAAAATGGAAGTCAACTTGAGTTGTAGAATCCATGAAGAATGCCTGCCCACACACAATAACAAGTTTTGAGATTGTCAGTTGATTGTGATCAACCACTAGATTATTTATTCAGGATCACAGTTCTTTTATGATATGTTGAATGTTTACAGTATCTGTGTTTGTGTCATTCTAAAGATTGCCTTATTTCCAGATTCAAGAAGCAATCCAATCTTTCACTTCTTGTCGAATGCAACATGAATATACATAAATTGGGCTCAAAAATTAACTTTACAAAATTATCACATCTGTCAACTTTTGGCCTCCCATTATCATTCTAACTAATGCCAAAACAACACTATTCTGTCTCCAGAATCTAAAATAGCCATAATTCCATTAAATCAAATTAAAAATGTCATGTTGAATTACACCCTAGAAATTGCTTTTTCAAGGTGATAGAGACTAACTGAAGTTCACTTTTGCTTTTTAGAGCACATATAAACTCTTGATTAACACTTGACTTTACCATCTCCAGTGTGCAGGCAAAACTCTGAAACATTCTTGTCAGCCAATGAATCAGAAAATACACTGATCCTTTTAGTTTTAAATTTGAAAACGTTACTTAAAGACCTGATCTTGAAAGCAAGCACCTGCACAAAGAAATAAATCACATTAGAATGAGTTACTGTAAATTGATTAAAGGAATGGTAGGGTACAGAACCATGCCACTTTAAAGAGCTATCTAATTAATCTTACATTCCCTGCCCTTGTCCTGTTGTCCTGCAAATACTACATTAATGTAGCGTGCACTTGAAGAAAATCAGATATGGAAATAATTTTAAGGAGATGAGAAAGGAGCAAAAGATCATTGGGGTCTCCCTTTCCTCTCTTAATGGCATGTACTCAGAGTGTTGTAAAAAGAAACTTGATGTCTCCTCAAACTTTCTTCTCTTCACTTTGCACAGATATCCTGTGGTGTTAACCACTCTCACCCTATGGGGGAAAAAAAAGCTTCAGCCATCAACCTTATGCATGTCTTTCAGAACCTTCTAGACCTCTATTAAGTTACCTCTCATCCTCTTTTCTCCAAAGAAAAAAATCCCAGCTCTGCTAACCTTGCCTCATAAGACTTATTTTTTTTATTTTGGTAAATCTCCTCGGCATAGCTTCCAACTCCTTCCTATAATCAGGTTGTTGGTGTGTGTGTGTGTGTGTGTGTGTGTGTGTGTGTGTGTGTGTGTGTGTGTGTGTGTGTGTGTGTGTGTGTGTGTGTGTGTGTGTGTGTGTGTGTGTGTGTGTGTAGTACCCAAACCATTGCAGTTTAGTCACAATTCCATTGTGTTAGGTCATATACATATGATCAGATTATAATCAACTTGAAGCCTGAACTTGAAAATGTTCCGTTGAAACAATGGCCATTCTTCTCAAGAAGATGGTGGCCAAGGTCAAACAACTTCAGTATCTTTGCAGCAGAAAATGTTTCCACCCTGAATCTAAAACTGACTTCAACTCTTCAGGACATCTCCTATCTCTGCATAAATTGCACAGTTAGCTGAATGTTGAAATGCATTCAGTTGAGGACCGTGTAGCAGAATAGTGCTATTATATTTTTCACTTTCATTACCAGTTCCCTTTAACCATGATTCAGAAGATTTCATTGCATATCAGGTTTATGCCATAATGTCATAATAAGTCAAATGTATTCATGCCTCGCAAAGAGTGTCTCACAGTATTTACTTTAACAGGTCCACCCAGCTGCAATGCAGTGGATAAACATAGAAGATAGGAGCAGGAGTAGGTCATTCGACCCTTCGAGCCTGCTCCGCCATTCAACGAGATCATGGCTGATCTTAAAGTTCAGTACCCCGTCCCCGCCTTCTCTCCGTAACCTTTAATACCCTTATACTGAAGAAACATATCTAATTCCCTCTTAAATATATTTAATGAACCTGCCTCTACTGCCCTCTGTGGCAATGAATTCCACAGATTCACCACCTTCTGGGTAAAGAAATTCCTCCTCATCTGCACTGACAATTTGGGACCACGTTCAGAAATTGACCAGATTTAATTTTCAGCATCACAGAAGAGAATCAATGAGTATGTAAAGTACAGGCTGTGAGAAGAGAAAGAAAGAGAGAGACTCATATGCGGATGTATTCTGACAATACACATCCTTAAAATCCATCATAGAGAAAAGTGAAAGTCTAATCTGAACTAGTTCGGAGATCCTTTGTAGATAATGGTCTGAAACTGCATTAACAAATGTATATAAAGGAAGAGGAGTCGCTAACTGAGAAAATAAAAAATTACAATTGGAAACCCTGCTGTGCACCTTGTGTATTTCTGGCATTTCACACCTAAGTGGATTTAGTTAATTTCAATAAGAGAGAAGTAGGACATTTTGGTTTGTATTTTCCTGATATGTGACTCCATTGTAAATATGTCATTCCCTTGAAACTATTTACCTGCCAGATGTGAAACTCCATTGTAGCTGTAACTCCCTTTGAAGACATTAAAATTGTGACTCAGCAAACTGCAGAAAATGAATATCAGGAATAACATAAGAGAATTTTAGAAATACATGACAGACCAGGCCACACTTGTGGAGAGAAAAGCATTGTTAACTTTCAGGTTGATCACCTTTCATCAAACTTTTCATCAATGTGACATTTTAATACTGTTTGTCTCTTTGAAGATGTTACCTATCTTGTTGAGTATTTCTCACATTTTCCATTTATTTCCCACCCTCACTATTTCAACTTGACCTCCAATGTTTTGCCCTGACCTTCATTGACTTGATGTTACCATAAATATCTTGACCCAGTCATCAATGTTCCATCTCTCTGTGCCACCCACCCCCAATTCCCAAAATACAACATCATTGTTTCTTTTTTTTCCTCACTCCTGGTGCTCTTTCAACTTCTGTTCTGTAATTCTTCATGTTTTTGTGTTCCTTGATGAATACCGTAGTGGAACTGATGGTTGGCAGGCTTCATTCAGCATCCCACCATTGAGGCCATCTACAGAGAGTGCCATCGTTGGAGAGCAGTAACCATCATCAAGGATCCACACCACCGAGCACTGCTACCATCAGGCAAGAGGTATCGGTGCCACAAGACTTGCACCACCGGGTTCAGGAACAGCTGCTACCCTTCCACCATCAGGCTCCTCAACAACAAAGTCAATCAGGGTTTCTTACTTTTCCACTTTATTGATTACTTTTTTCTCTCTGTATTGCAGTCAGTTTGTTAACATTTCTTTATTTATTTACTTGCATACGTATCTTGAGTATAGTTTTTTTGCACAATCCATCAGTGGGATATCTTCCTCACCCATAGAAAAAAGAATCTCGGGATTGTATGTGATGCTATGTATGTATTCCAACAATAAATCTGAATTTTAAACTTTGATGGATTGTTGAATTGCTTCCAATTCACGGGCCATATTTGGTGTGGATGTCATCCTTGCAGATTACAACTTCCCTTTTGAGGTTCAAAAGAACTAGCATTTATTTAAAGATATAGACAATACTTGGAGAAATAGGGGACTTTGAATATGATAAATGGGTAGTTATCATGCAAATACAACAGGCAAATGGAATATTGGTTTTTTATTGCAAAGAATTTAGACTATCCAAGCAAGTAAATCTGCTTGCAAATGTGCATTCCACATCCAGGATATTTGTAAGCAGTTTGTACCCTTTCCCACAGAAAGAATATACTTATCTGAAATGTGTAGAGCACGTCGAAAGAATAAAAGGCTTGTTGATCCAAACCAAGGCTTTTATTAACTAGAAGACTGCAGCATATCACATCTAGGTCGACCAGTCCAGAATGACCTGGTCTGGCAACCCTTTAAGACCTGCCAGTAGGCGTGGCTATGCTCTCAGCCAATCACAGTCATTCTACACTACAATCTGTACATATACATATTGGTGATAGAATCTGTACTATCACAAAATGGACCAGTGGAGGCTCAAATTATTTATTCCTGGAAAGAGGTAGCCATATTCCTGGAAAAATTGAGTCAGGTAGATCCATATTCTCAGCAGAATGAGAAGTGATTTCATTCATGTCTATAAAAAACTCGGAAGGATTTCCCAAGTTAAATGCCAACAGTGTATTTCCCCTTGGCTGCAAAGGTCATGGTCTTGGACCAAGTATAAGGCATTAGCCCATAAGATATGAAATAAAACAAAAATTCTCTGATCAAGAGGTTAACGTTCTTTGGAATTCTCTACTCTTGAGGGATTAGAAACGTTTCCAATTTGTGGAGTTGGAATTCAGTTTGGTAGACCACTATATGTACATATTTATCTGTTTGAGTACACCCATTGGCCGACTGTACCTGTAGTCCCTCCCACAGACTCCTGAATAAAGGTGTCTGTTCCACAGCCCCCTCCCCAGAGCAGGACAGTTGACCAGCATGGATGTCCTTTTGTTCTAAAGCAAATAAAGGCCTATCAGTTTGCTCAACTACAGTCTTTTGGAGTCATTGATGATTTGCTATTGTTTTTATAATGGAACAGATCCTGAAGCCCGAGATGCTGGAAGTCGACCCTCAGTCACCTGGGGGTCAACTTCAAACTCTGGCTCGAGACAGTGCTGCAGCCACCTTCAGCCATCACGCAGTCAGAGACTGACAAATTACAGATAGAGCACTCTCGAGCCGGCCCCCTGATGTACTTGATGATCAGGGACACCGCGTTGTATCAGGAGGTATCATGGATATTCTAAAGGGGCAGTACCTGTGAAAGATTAACAAAGTCTATGCCAGGTACCTCTTGGTGACGTGAAAGCAGTGACCCGGGGAATCAAACATCGAGTACATTTGGGCCCTGCGAATCTTTGGAAGGGCCTGTGAATAAAAGGCCATGACACCTGAGGACTACATGGAGGACCTGATCAGGGATGCCTATCTTGCAGGGATCAGGTCAAATTATATCCACCGAAGAGTATTGGAGCAAGGGGAGCTCAGCCTGTGAAGAGCAGTCGAGCTGGCAGATACGCTGGAGGTGGCCCTTCAGAATATGGAGGCCTACTCAACTGACAATGTGGCTGCCTCATTGGTTGTCTCGGGCATCGCTATCTTGGGATGAGTTGCCACACCCTCGCCCCACTAACTATCCAACCAAGGTGCCAGAACTCCGTGAACACCTTCTACCACTATTGCCAGGTTCTGTCAGTGATCCAGCCATGGCTGCTATACTCCGGGAGCACCCGAAGTGCTTCTTCTATGGTCTTGGCAAGCACCTGAGGCAACGCTGCCCTGCAAAAGACACGGTCTGCTCCAGCTGCCGGAAGAAGGGACACTATGCTAAAATGTGTAGATCCAAAACTCTTCCTAGCAGCAGCATGCACACATGAGGTTGTGGGGGCTGCCATCTTGGATGCTGCCAATGTAGGGAACTAGCAGCACCATGTGTGAATCGTTGGGGTTGCCATCTTGGGCACCATCTTTGGGAACCAGCAGCATCATGTGCGGGCCATGGGGGCTGCCACTTTGAACACCGCCATCTTCCAAATCAGCAAGTGATCTCTCCGCCGCAATGACACTGGCCTCCATCACACTCACCTAGGAGAGCCACATCAGCTCACCAGGAAATCAGGAACAGGGACTGTGCTGCCAGTGTAGCTGACGTCCCCAGGGCTGGTCCTATTCCAGAAGCATGTGAGGAGCCATAAGTCAGACTCTCTGGTTGAAAGGGTCCACCTCCTCCATGCCAACCCCAAATACACCTAAGTGGAGTATCCAGATGGGCATGGGACACGGTCTCCATCAGGGATATGGCGCCCTCAGGGGCTCTGGAGATCTCCACTGATCACTCCACACCCCCCTCACCTCTAGCCACCCATGATGCACCAGGGCCATGGCACATTACCTCACCCCTACAGAGGACACACCAGACTCGTCACCACATACCCACCAGCTCAACGCTGACAACTGCATACAATACTGTCCAGGACCCCACCACTGAGGTGCAATCGCAGCCGGTATTACGACAGGCACAGCGAAAAACCAGACCACCTGAAAGACTTAATTTGTAACTGTATCATCACCACTTCAGCCCGCCGAACTCTTTTAAAATAACTAAGGGTGAATGTGGTAAACCACTGTATGTATATATTTATCTGTTTGGGCACAGCCATTGCCCAACTGTACCTGTGGGTCCTCCCACAGGCTCCTGAATAAAGGTGACTGTTCCGCAGCACAGTCACCCCCACCCCACCTCCCACCCCCGTGCAGGACAGCCAGGCAGCCTGGACTTGCCTTTGTCATTGATGGTGCCTCATTCAGACTGAATCTTACTGAATGAGAGAACAGGACTGTGAGGTCATATTATTTCTTTAGTTCAGGTTGTCCTGTTTCAATGCTTTGAATATATGGAGAAAAGAAACAAAAAAACTATATTTGTCCATACTCCAAACAACTTTCTCTTTCCAAAATTCCTTTTAACATTGATCAGACGAACTATTAATTTCTTGCAACTTAGTTCAGAGTTTCATCCCTCATAATAAAATCTCGCCAACACTTGAGAGACCAAGCGCAGATCAGGTGACCATCTTTCAAAAGGACAAGCATATTACAGAAACAGGCTGTGTAAGGTTGGGAGAGGAAGGTTTGAGATTTCCAGAGGAGGTGCAGTCAGCCCACAGGAAGGCAGTATCTTGATATTCAGTGGTCAGATTGTGTTGCAGTGTTGTGCCAAAGTACATGAATTCTGAAAGGTAGAGATTGATATGCCTAAGAATAAAAGTACCATTCTTTTCAGATTTAATGAGTGCAGCAAATGTGCAGGGAAATTGATCAAGTGAAGTAGAAAAACTGAGCTGGCTGATCTTGTGGAGTCAGCACAAAACATTTAAAGGAGCAACATGACCAGAAACAGGAGTCCCGGAGAAAGGGGAGAGAAAAGGGCCTTTCATCCTGAAGGAAGCGCATGATTAAAGCAGTGGGCATGAATTGAAGGTGACAGAAATTGAAGGCAAAAGTGTTGCGAGGACAATCTTCATTGATGTGGGATCATATCAGAATAGAAATAAGGCCTATTTTCAAGAACAATTGTTTGGCATCAGCGAGAGATATGGTGGGAGAGAATATCAGAAAAGAAAGATGCAGGAAGGAATTAGTATCCTAGAATTGTGGAAGCTTATTTTCTTTGATAGCTGTAAGAAAATAGACATTAGACAGTAAATTGTTAACACAGTGTTCTGTTTCAACACCATTACAAACAGCCTGTGCAGACAATATTAAGTGAAATTACCATCAGATCTTGCAGAATACATGTTTTTTGTTTAAACATCAACAATAATCAATCATCTCTTCATGTCTCAGAAGAGGATGAGATAGAGCACACTGAGAAACTTCACAAATTCCCAGGTTTCCACAGAAACAGCTACCTTGATAATTTGGTAAGCCTGCACAAAGGAATAGAGACATTTTCAGGACTAATTCAAATCAAATAATTGAATGGCTTGAGACTCGACTGAATCATTGGGAGTTTTTTTTTTGGCCTAATTTTCCTGAGATGAAGCACCTAATTTCAGAGGCCAGATTATACCCGGCATCTCCTTTTATCTCAAACTGGGCACTAGACATTTGCCATTATAATGTTCATTTGTTTTATATTGCTCTTTTATCATGATTCTTGGGTTATTACACACAGGAAAAGGAGCAGTACTTTTACAGAATTAGTGGCAGGTTTTAGAAAATGAAGTCAGGTGCTTGTTTTTGACCTATTTTTCCAGCCTTTTTATAGCTAAATGAGAAAATCATTTTCATCTTGTCCATTTATTTGTCATTTGACAAAGTATCATGTTTTGGACTAATATCTTGCATCTTACCATATTAACTCTTACATCAATTATTATGAAGATTTATCTATTTTACTCTTGAATATTGCTGAGGATTCCAACTTGTGTGTTTTCTGAATTCCATGCCTGGTTTTATTTCCTGGTTCATAATAATGACTGGATTCGGCTGCAGAAGTAATGGTAAAATAATGGTAATTCCAAAATTGTCAGGAGTAAATAAAACAGATTATTCATGTATCCAGGGATGTACAGTTAAATAAGTTACTTTATTTTTGCTGATCTAGTTAACATACGTTTTGTTCCAATGGAATTGATCCAAGAGATTCCACATTGAAAGACACAGATAATGAGTACGGTACTTATAGCACAGAAACTAACTAAGTACACAAGTCTGAGTAAAAGCTTGTCCATTCAATGGTGTTCTTTTAACAGAGGTACAATATATCTTCATTACTGATGGCAAATTTTTGCTTTTAAAATTATCTTTGACAGAGTGAACTGTCTTTCAGATTTCAGTTCAATCCATAGATGTGTAAAAATTAAGAAAAAAACGAATACATTGACAAATCTTTTCTGCTTTTATTGTCTTCATCTACTTTACTTTGAGATGAGAGCTCCATTATGTTACATATTCTGAGTTAAGATCACAGAGAATTCAGAAAGAAGTTCTTTGCCAAAAGAATGGTGAGAATATGGAACTTGCTCCATGAGGGCGAAAAGAAAAGAAGGTTGCACTGATAGGTTAGCTGTGGAAAGCTAGGAGGAGACTGAATTGGAGCAGCACACATGCTGATGTGGACTAGTTTAATTGAACTGCCTGCTTGTGTGCTATATATCCGACGTAATCCCCTGAGAATGTTCCACATAATAGTTCATTAAGACTTTAAAAATCTGATTTGCTTGGAAATTCCCCCATTGGACAACATCCACAGTGGAGGCAGTATACTCAGTTTGAATTCCAATAACTGTCACTACTAGTACAAAAGATTACAGAAAATGTATGAGCAAATGAATGCCCAATGACTGGCGACTGTAAAGTACACACTATTGATTAAATTATCCATATATAGTAAAATCCCTGTTATCCAGAATTAAAGCAACCAGCAACAAAATAGCGGAAAATAAATAGGTAAAAAACACAAAAGTTTAAAATTGGCGCCACCTAGTGGTTAGTTCTCCAATCATGCCACACACAATCTCAAGCAACTACCAATTCCCATATGTTAAAGTAAATTCTGTGTCAAGGACACAATAAGACAACAGAACTCATAGGAACAGTTCAACACTTTTCTTTTACTTTATAAAGTAATTGGGTTCTTTCTTACAAGCAAAGCCGTTGTAAGTAACAATGGGGCTTCACTACAACAAAGTCTACCTGGTGCTCCGAGGCTGACTTCCTCGGTACATTATCTGGCAACTACTTTTTTTTAATATATAAAACTGTCATTTACACAATTCATCAAGTGCGGGATTAAAGTAATATGTGAAGTCAGCTACGTTGTCCCACAGTCCTTATCTGAGGATGTTTTTCAAGAAAGGTAAATTATGTCAGGACAGACATTCCATCCCACTGTCTTTATCAATGGTTGTTTATCAGAATGACCCCTGTGAACTATATCCAGTTCAAACGTCTTATCTCCCTACAGTTCCTGACCTGAAAGTTTTCTCTGAAGCAGTTTCTCCTCCTCTACCTCCATCAACTTGGCGCTCACCCGCATATCCTCCAACACCTGTGCATTTACTCTGGATCCCTCCACCCCATGTGCAACAAGGACAGGACTCCTCTTGGCTTCACCTACCACCCCACCAGCCTGCACATCCAACACATCCTCTTCCACGATTTCCACCATGACTCCATCACTGGAGTCCCCTCTCCTCCCCTCTCCGCCTTCTGTGGGGTCCGCTCCATCCGTCACTCCCTTGTTCTCTCTTCCCTCCCCACTAATCATCCCCTTGGGATCTTTGTGACTGCAGGAGATGCTCCACTTGCATCACACCAGGACCATCATCACCATTCAGAGCCCCAAATAACCCTTGTGAATCTGCAGGGGTCATCTACTGTATCTGATGCTTCCTTTGTGGTCCCTCTACATCGGATACTCTGGAGACAGACTGGGAGATCACTTTGTTGAGCACCTTGACTCTGTCAGCTGCAATAGTGTGGATCTCTTAGTGGCCACCCATTTCAATTCTCCATCCCATTCCTTTGCGGACAGATCTGTCGATGGTCTCATGCACTGCCAGACTGAGATTACCCACAAATTGGAGGTACAACACCTCATCTTCTGAGTGGGAACCTTCAGTCACAATCTCAGAGGATCTTTGCTGGACCCAACACACCAATATCATTGTGAAGAAAGCAAGTCAGTGCCTCTACTTCTCAGGAGTTTGTAGAGGCTTGGTATGATACAAGAAACCCTGGCAAATTTCTACAAGGTGTGAGGAAAAATGTGCTGACCAGCTGCATCACTGTCTGATATGGAAACGCCAATACTCCTGTGGTGATATATTTCCTCCATTGTATATAGTTATCATTATCGGTTGTATATATGGAGCTGGCCCACCCAAGGATAACTCATACTCTATGATTCCTCCCCCATGGTCCTCGGCCATAAAGGTCGAGCCACCTTTCCCTTGCCACCATTCCTATCCTAGGATCCAAGCCAGCAAGGTACTTCAGTGTATTAAAGCCTATTGTTTCCTCAGTTTGTCTCTGTAGTTACTGGTAGTGCCCTACACCTCTGAGCATAAAGCCCTCTAAAAGGTAGAGGACACAGTCCAGGACATCGCAGGCAAAATCCTCCCCATTATGGAGTACTTCTATAGGGAACACTGCTGTCGGAGGACAGCAGCAATCGTCAAAGACTCACACCGCCCAGTACACACTCTGTTCTTGCTGTTGCCATCAAGAAAGAAGCATAGGTGCCACAAGACTCATACTACAAGGTTCAGGAACAGCTGCTACCCCTCCACCATCAGACTGCTCAACAACAAACTCAATCAGGGACTAATGTAACAATCCTTACTTGTGCATTTTATTGATTTTATTTTGTTTTCCCTGTATTGCACAATCAGTTTGTTTACATTCATTATCTGTCACATTTCTTTTATTTGTTTACATGTTTACGCTGTGTACAGTTTATTTTTTTGCACTACCAATTAGTGGTAATTCTGTCATTCCCACAGTAAAATGGAATCTCAAGTTTGTATCTGATGTCATGTATGCACTCTGACAATAAATCTGAAATCTAAATCTGAAATCCAATCAGATGGCATTAATATTGACTTTGGCTTTCGTTAAATTTCCCCCACTTCACTTCTTCCCCATCACTTTCCCCCAGCTCTCCCTTTCCTTTTCATCTCCATTCGCACAAACATGATCATTTTTTATCTTGTTGCATTGGGAAGGGTGGTAGCTGTCATGTGACAGCACCACTCCCTACCTAGACTGAGGATACACCAGCAGTCAATCAAGGTTTAGTTCCACCCCACCCATTAGTTCATCCCTTGCTGTTGGCTCCATGAAAATTACCAAGACTGCACTCCAGGCACAGAGCAATCGGTCCCTGCTAACGAGCTGGGCGGAAAGGTGCCATGTGTTGTTTGCCTTCTCTTTCTATTATCATTCTAGGCCAAGAAATGTGGAAGGGTGCTGGAGAAACTGTTGGTAAGATGTGCACTGTTAAGGGGGTTGTGAGTGTTTAATTAATGTCCCTGAGTCAAGGGCTGGTGGGGTATTGTAGTGCTTTTTTTTTTATCATTTTATGTACCAGTTCATTGTATGTGTGAATTTTGCTTCTATGCTATTTTCCCCTTGTTCATTATTAATTGTCTGCTATTTCTTTCCTATGGCAGCTGCAGTTGGTGTTTGTGTGGGTGTGGGTGTTAGTGTGGCATCAGTTACCATTTCTCACACTTGCCTTCTATAAATAAAATCCTTCCCTACCCAAACTGTGTTCATAGTCCTTCCATTTGAGACCTCACAAACCTGTTTCCTCACTCACAACACTTGTCCCTTATCTTTATCAAACTAACCCTTTTGCTGGTCTGGATTCCTCTCCCAGCCAACTTTGTCTGAATTCAAAAACTTTGAGATTCCCTGATTTTGGCTTATTTTGCATATTCCCTGAAGGACTCAACTCCAAAATGTTGGCAATATTTTTGTTATTTTTACATGGAAATAAAAGAAGAATTCTGTTTATAAAAAAAAAAAAAAATCCATACTTTCCTCCAGCAGTGGTTGATTACACAGCATTTTTACACTGCCTTACTGTATTGTGGATTTGTCAGAAAGTGAGCGTCGTATTCATTAGCCCTGTTTCTTATAGCTTGCCTCTGGTCAATTTACACTGCAGCCACTGTAAAAATGTGTAGAGCTCTTGGTGGAAAAGTTACAGCATGAAATTTAGGAATATAAATTCTGTCGGGACATTTTTACACTGCAGTGGAGCAGAAAATTTGGTCTGCTTCTCAGCAACTGTGTAAAAGTGCCTTTGTCTCCGATGGACGATGAGAAAGGTCAGCTGAGTTCCTCCAGTTTGTACAACAACCTGCATACTTTTCTGTTTCACCCTGTTAAACATTTGTCAACCATTATTTTAATTGTGAGATTCAAAGATTCCATTCATAATGTGTAATCAGTTCCTGCTACCTCACTACAGATAACATGTACTTAACCATACCAATGTGAAGATAAATATTCAAATGTCTTTTCTCACTGGATCCATGTTATTTACAAGAATCAGGGAAATCCCAGCTGTAAGAATACTTGAGGGGGAACTGGGCCAAATACTCTTGTTTCCACTTTGCCTCATAGGTGCTGGATACCAGGGGTTTCTCTGCGTTGCTTTTAATCCAAGAGATTCTTTGATGTCAGATTTTGCAAGATCAAATTTGTCACCATTTGGACTGGACAGTGGCTACTTCTACCAATGCAATCACAGGCTGATTCATGGACAGGTTTACCCATTAATGGTAGTAAGGGACTACTTTTGATCTGCCACAATGAAATAGTTATTACCAATTTCATATCCACGCCAGGCTTGTGTGCAATGAACAATCCTATGGATAGTTTTACACTATAACTTTGCTGATAAGCAACATATTTTCTGCAAACCTCTGTGTAGTGACAAGTAATACAAAATATCTATTGCAATTTTCAGCAGTAGTAAAGTGCATTCGATAAGGACTAAGATAGAATATTTAGGAGTTAATTGGATAAAAGAAGGTAAAATAAACTCCATCTGTGGATAGAGAAGCAAAGTTAACATTTTGAGTCTATGAATTGTCGTTGGAACTGGGAAAGGCACAAATAATTGAATGAACAAAACCAGAAGAAATAGGAAGAAAATGCTAACATGAAAGGATTTCATGACAGCTTAGACAGTGAATGGAACGATAGCAAGGGGGAAGGATACCTGGACAGGTAGGAGGAGTGTGGGGGAATAGAGAACACTGGCAGAGATGGTGGAGTGAGTCATTGGAGTAACTAGATTAATTTATTGATGGTAGAACCAAAGCAGGTGTATTTATACAGCAGAATGAGGGAATATGCATGTTATCAAACCCTTCTGCCTAATTATTGATTGCAACAACAGGAGTATGGAAGGACATCAGGAACTATGATTTTACAGCTCCAAAAGAAGTTTCTGCCAAGGTTCCCTTGTAGCCCATGCAGGCATCGCAACCTATCAGGAAAATAAGGCTGGTAATATTAAATAATGGCATGCCTCGAGTAGCTTTCATCATCCTGCAGTTCTTTTGACTCCTGTTGAGCTTTAGGCCCTTGGGTTCTTGCTCTCCTTCCTATTCTTGCTCTTGCGCCATCTGCTGCCTGGTGCTTGGCAGTCAGCTTGCAATAAACCTGCTTGTAATAAACTTCATGGGTGGACATTTCTTTGTACATGCTGTGACATTTTTGTTTCAGAAATTATGCTGGAGAAATGGACATTGCCTGATAAAGTGCAGTTTTAGTAATGAGAGGAGGAAACTCCTATATCCTAAATAGACAAAACCCTTGGATGAGCTTTTCTATAAATTCATCTTCCAACATCTTTAGAAATTATATGAAAGAATAAACTGATAAAATCTTAGTGCAAACAGCATCTAAATTCTCTGTTGGAAATACCCAGACTTGCATCTCTCCACACTGCTTCTGTTCTAACTTTCCTCTGACCTGACAGAGTTTTGGCTTAAAATGGTGACCATTTGTTTTCTTCTACTAATGCAGTTCGACCCACAGAGTTCCCCCAGCAGATTGTATTTGGCAGTATCTGCAGTCCGTCTGGTGTGCCTAGATACTTTGCTTCCTTTGTTGACTTTTGGTTGTATCTCAGAAGTATTGGACACTAATCTAGACAGACATGTAAAATTTCACACCAGCAAAACTTGAAATAAAGTTGGTGGTGGCAAAACTTAAGTTTCTGCTGTAATGTGTTAAAATTCAAATGCTTGGATGTTCTTTGCACAGCAGGTATTCAGGTGATAATGTACTGGTAATTATTGATACAGATGGAATTGTTGATGCTTGTAAAACTGACAGATTGATGCACCCACTGGAAATATTTAATTATTTTCAAAGTATTGCTATATTGGAATACTGGGATACCAGATGTTAGTTGTGCAGCAGGGTTTAAATCATTTTGTATGCAAGGAGAACATGAAAAGGACTCCTTTATGCTGCTTTGAAGATTTTTATTTAATTTTCATATTCTGCTGCAGGCTGATAGCACTCCACTGGTCTGATACAGTCAGAAATTGGAATTTTAGGAGAGGGTAGCTTTTGTTTCTCTTGAAAGTTCTTGGGCAATATTTTAAATACAATATTCACTAAAACATAACTTTAAAATAATTGGAAATAATACTAAGGGCAACTTAAAATAGTTGTCACCTCATGTCTTTATGTTGTCATGTGCAATACGATGTTACAGATAATCTTCCACTTTATTGCCTTGAGTAAAACAGGAATGTATTGTCCCAATGTCTATTAAAAATGCACAAGAACATGTAAATTGATGGTTTACAATTATTTTTACATACAATACTTACATGTATAATGAAAGGCTTAATTAGTAGAACATAATGGTTTATTATTCATGGCACTTTAATCATATTTTGCTTACTTGAAACAAAAGAATACTTTTTTGCTTTCCCTTGGAGTATGAGAAAATAATTATTTCCTATTTCAGCATGAGGACAATATTTTGTTGAATTAATATTACTGATTACTGGAAGAGCAACTCATTCAATAATAACACATTGATGAAAGTAGTAAAACAGGATATGACTCTGAACCCACACTGAAAGGTTCTGACGTACACAGATCTTGATTCTGCTCTTGCATTGTAACTGCACAGTGTGACAATTCCAAGCATTATCAATACTTCAGGTGTAACTTCCCAATATTAGTGATGATTTTTTTTTTGTCCTTTTACTATCAACCATTCATTGTATTTCTTCTATTCTTGTGGGGGTACACCACCGGCCTACTGCAGGGGGCAACCTCTGTACCTGCAGGAGTGTAAGGGGACAGGACAACAGCTGGCCGGCTGTCAGTCGGCCTGAAGGGATCAAGCCCCACCCGGTCAGGTGTCAATCATCCTCCGAGATGTAAGCCTGCGCCGGCCTCCCGAGGCCTCACTCAGAGTTGCTGCAGCCATAGCCAGCTGGCTCTCTGGAAGTCTTTGTGGATTAAAGCCTGTTGTACAATCTTTATCTTTGTGTGTCTGAGTCTGGCTAACAGTTCACCACAATTCTGTAAAGTCAAAACCTACTTACCACTAGTAAAATTTATTAACCCATTTAACTTTTTTTCTGGAACAGAAGTACACTTGTCTTATCTGTTTGCTGATTTGCAATTAGGTACTGAAATTCAAATATTTTTCTGCAATAGAAAGTGGAGCAATTTGCTTTGCATTAAGGGCTCAGCCCAAAATATTGGTTCTGTATTTTTACCTTTGCTGTATAAAGGACAATGTTTGACCTGATGAGTTTCTCCAGCTTTGTGTGTATTTACTTAAACCACAGTGTCTATGGATTTTTGTGTTTCTTTGCTTTGCAACCTGGTGGAATGTTTTTTAATTTATAATTATTGTCACTGGTACACAAAATTGTTTTATTAGCAGAAGAATGTGTAGAAGCTTGGGAATTGAAGGCCACTTGATAACTTTCTGTTCCTTTCTTTATTATAATGAATAAGCTTTCAACAGAACAGTAATAAATCTATTGTCTTTGGCATTTCTCTACCACTTATTGCTCAAGTCCCTGACCAAGCTGGAACCTATGCTGTTACCCTTTCTCAGCTCAAGGCCTCCTACCATTCAGCAGTTCCAGTGAGCCAAAAAAGCAGAGGCCATCCATTGATAGGCTGGAAGGTTCCAAGCTCTGAAAGACAGAGCAAGGGAGCGGCTGGATCAGCAAACAGGGATGTTGGAAGGTTGGAACCTCTACTGATTATTCCAACTAAAATGCCAGAGATTAGATGATCTGCCACCTGAAAGCTCAACGATAATTACACAGCACTGCATTTTATTAACCATCTTTAAAACAGGATAAGAATAAAACTCAAGGTTTAAAAGAACTCCAAAAAAAACCAATTAATTTGTCTTCATTTGCTAATGTGTATCTTGTCTCCACTTGGTACAAATCAGAATTAGAGATGGTACAATATATAATTTAACTAATTGAATTAAATTAGATTCACTTTATTTGCCTTTCAAATTTTTTATCACAATTGCTTGTTATACAGGGAAACAGATCATTTAAAAATTTTCTTTTTAAAAAAAAACATCTACTGGGGACCTGTATTAATGATTACTTGTATTTTGCTGGGATAATAATTTCCTTCAATCATCAAAAAATGACCTTAGAATCCACATTACTTATTCATTAAATAAAATCTTTAATATTTTTGGACTACATTGGTGTGCAATATTCAGTTGGGGAGATCACACTACTGAATACTTTAATCATATTGCTTTTGTGTGTCATGAGCCAAACATGATCCCAAGCCCACAGAACAATAAATCAGTAATAGAATTTTAAAATGTTATTTTCGTACCATCACAGTTTAGTCATCTATCCTCATTCAGGTGCCATCAGAAGATTACAGTTATATAGGATTTCACTCACTGCATTTGAAAGCTGAGAAAGCACCTAATTATTTGCAAGCCATCTGGCTGTGTATACAAATTTACTGCAATTGCTCTGTAATTTTCATTTAAATTGAAGAGAAAACCTATTTCTAAAGTCGGAAGGCTTCCCTAATACAGGGAAACAATTCAAATGACACTGTTGAGAATGCAAGCTTTGATGAATGTAATATTTTTAGAAATGAAATTATACTGTATAAAGTTTTTGATCAATATAAAATGAATTCCTGTGAAGATTTGTATGTCATTTGTATGCAATTTTAGTTCATTTTATTGATCTGAAAATGAATCTGTGTAACAACGTTCTTCTGCCATCAAGTTTTTTTTATAACTGTACTTTGAATATACTTAACTAGGCTGCCAGAACAATACAGTACTAAGGAAATACCTGTACATCAATTTAAAATATTGATTTCTAACTTTAAATTTAGGTGTTAAATCCAAATGCTCTTCAGTGTCTTAAATGGATGCAAACAAATCTTGGAGTTGTACTTTGTGAAAGAGCAAAGAAGTTGGCTTGATTGATCCTGAAAGGGTCCAATTGTTGATGGCTTCATACTGGTTTTAAATGGCCTGTTAAAAGAGCTGATGGTGTTTTATTTCAAATCCTCCAACTGTGGGTCTGGACCAAAAATGACGGTGCCTGTGTTTGGTAGCAGTCACGAGAGGTTGCAGACTCCAGGGGAGCAGTGGACTGGCGCAGGGCCCCAGTAACATGAAAGGAAAAAGCAGAGACGATGACCCCCAAAAGCCGTGTCAATGGTAGCGGACTAGCAGGAGAATCTGCAACTGAGGAACACACAGGCAGTGAGCTTTGGTGACTTGCGGCTGAGGAACTCACACAGGCTGTGGGTTGCTGGCGACTTGAGATCAAAGGTCTCATGCCAAGCTGTGGCTGATGGAAGCAGCCTCATGTGAACCAGGCATCAACTGAGATTCAAGAGGCTGCTGAAGACGAGAAGGGTTCCCGAAGGACGTCATCATGTGTAAGAATTTGGATCTGGGCTTGGGTTGCTGATAGTTTCAACTGAACTTGAGTCTTGTGCAACTGCAGGAGCACTGGAGGCAAATCCATGGACACTCAATGCCTCCAAAGGGACTCTTTTGTTTCTCTTTCTCTCTTACTGTAAGGGTGTGTCAGGCAAAACTAATGGTGAGTCTTTGTCTGCCTTAGAGGCAGAAAGTAATTTTGTGTAATATTGCATGTTCTTTGCTATTAAAATGACCTTTGAAATAGACAATAGAGAGATGAATCCTCATACAACTGATGATTGTTGCCATTTTATACACTCAAGGTGCTGCTCATAATGAGATCAGTGAACCCCAAGCTGGAGTGCCAGAAAGGGGACAGTTGAATATGTGGTATCTCAAGGTGAAATTATATTCATCCTGGTGTTTGCTCAAAATTAACATTTTATTTTTAGTTTTCTTTGTTGTTATCTCATTGTCTAAATCCAGTCTTTATTTCATTCTGTCTTTATATTTAATTTAACTAAATCACTGTTTCCTTTGGCTCTGCTTCTCTTCAGTTTTATTAACTATTGGAGTGGGCATAACAGAAGTTCCCAGTTGTCCTGATCTGTTCACAACAAAATATCAGTTTGCAATTTGTAGAGCAGAAAGAAAATATCTTGAAGGCTGATGAAAACAAATGATTTCACTGTGAGATCAACCATCCAACAATTCTGGGCAGTGTTTTCCTGAGGTCAGAGGAACAAATTGTATTAAGGATGGTACTATTGTGCATCTATTGGGAGTGGGATATGGGGCACAATTTCCCAAATATGAGAGAAGAGCCAATGGAATGAAAATGGACAAAGTGGAACTATTTTCCATGCGAGTATTGAACCCATTTTTTTTGGGGGGGGGAGCAAATACCATCAGGAACACCATTAACAGTCAAAATATTTAAAAACAAATATGCTGCAGAGATGATTAATGTTTTCCAACACAGTTAGTGAAAAGGGTAAGAGAAAAGATTGAAACCCAAAAGTCTGCACACATTGTGATTGAAGTAAAAACATAAATGCTGGATGAGGGAAAGATACTGTATATAACTGATATTTCAGGCCTGAGCCCTTCTTCAAGGTGAGAGCAAAAAAACAAGCAGGCCCTTGAATAAAATGGCTGGGGGAGAAGGGAAGAAAGGGCAGGGGGAGCACAGGCTGACAAAAGGTGATGATTAGACATAGGAAAAATGAGAATTGATTGCGGAGGGAGTGAATGCAGAGCTGGAGGAAAGGGGAAGAGAGACAGCAAGTGGAAAGGAGAAGTAGGGATAGAAGGGGAGAGATGGGTGGGGGCTAAAAAGCTAGAGAAGTCCATGTTAATGCTATCTAGTTGGAGGGTTCCAGATGGAATATAAGGATTTGTTCCTCCAATTTATGGGTGCTCTCAGTTTGGCAGTGCATGAGACCATGGACAAACGTGTTGGCTTGAGAATGGAGCAGGAAATCTAAATGGGTTGCTACTGGGAAATCCATGCTATTATAGCAGACAGACTTGAGGTGATGAATGAAGCGATCTCCCAGTCTGTATCCAGCCTCTCTGATGTAGAGGAGACCATAATTGGGGCACCGAATGTAGTAAATGATCCCTGCAGATTCACAATTGAAGTGTTGCTTCTCTTGGAAGGACTGTTGAGGCCCTGAATGGTGGTGAGGGAGGAGCTGTGGGCACAAGTAGAGCACCTGCTGTGATCAGAGGGGTAGATGCCAAGGGGGTAATTTGTATTCCTCCAAGGGAGGAATAGACAAGGGAGTGATCCTTGTGGAAGGCAGAGGAGAGAGGAAGATTTGTCTAGTCTTGGAATCATGTTCCAGGTAGCATAAATGTGGAGGGTGATAATTTGGATGTGGAGACTAATGGGATGGTAGGTGCGAACAAGGGGAATCCAGTCCTTGATGCTCAGAGCTGCAGAGGGAGACGAGGCAGAAGTGTGGGTAATAGAAGATATGCAGGTGAGGGCCAAGTAGAAGAAAGTTGCATATTTTGAAGAAGGAGGACATCTCAGATAATCTCGCATGAAAAGCTTTATATTGGGAGCAGATGCGATGGAAACAGAAGAATTGCAAAAAAAATTGGATATTTACAGGGGACAGGGTTTGAAGAGGTGAAGTTGAGGTAGCTGTGGGAGTTAGGAGGTGATATGGAGATAGAGAGATTGAGAAAGGGGAGTATTGCTAGAAACAGACCAAGTGAAGATGCCAGTAAGGAAAAATGCATAACTGGAGTTTCAGGTTTGAGCCCTTTATCAAGGTATGGAAAAATGTTGACAGGCATCCAAGCAAAATAGTAAGTGGGGGGAGGTGTGGTCGCAAAGGCAGGAGGTGATAGGTGAAGGGAGGGAAGGGACAGCAGAGATCGAGGGAAGGTGGGATGGCCAGGGGAAGGGAGGAAGGAG
The DNA here is from genome assembly GCF_036971445.1 of Narcine bancroftii. Taxonomy (NCBI): domain Eukaryota; kingdom Metazoa; phylum Chordata; class Chondrichthyes; order Torpediniformes; family Narcinidae; genus Narcine; species Narcine bancroftii. The sequence goes on from NC_091473.1 coordinate 36,077,957, forward strand.
AAAGGAAACAGGAAGGGAAAAGAAAGAAGAGAGCTGGTTTGCAGAAACTGGAAAGGTCGATATTAATGCCATCTGATTGGAGAGTACCCAGATGGAAAATCAGGTGAAATTATTAATGATTAAAACCTTAGTAATTTTCTTTTTAAAGTTAAATTAATTTTATTCCATACTTGGGTGCTACAGATTTCATTTCAACTATAGAGTTTGTAATTCCTGGTATAAGGATTCAATAGTAAATTGATCAGTCTCTCAGGTTATGATCATTACCGGTTGATGAAGCACAGACATTCTTAAATTAGTGTTTAGGAATTGGCACGTACACAGACATATTGATTTAGAACATCATGGACATTAGTCCAAATGTTTGTGTATAGGGGATAATTATGAATTAAACAAATACTATTAATTCAAATTGACATCCCCAAATTAAAGCACATGACCAAAATTTGGTTCATATAATCAAGTAATTTGTTTGAATTTTTTCTTTTGTTTTGGACTTTAAAAAAAATCTTCTTTACACCAAGAAGCCCCATAGCACCTTTTTTTAACTTTCTGAAATAATTATTTTCTATTATCTATTCCTTAAGTTTGGTTCCTTTCTCACATTCAGTTTTAATTTGATTTTATCCTCAACTTTCAAAAAATCAGATTTTCTTTCTCCACCAATGATCATTATCACTTTCATTTCATTCTACTTTTTCATCTGAGTTCCCAGACTCTATTTTCCCTCACAGCCTTTCTCCCATCTTAACTCCACTTGTGAAATCCTGTGGATTTGCATCAGGTCTCATCCATTATCCAAAAAATAGGTCGTATGACAAGTCATTAAACAAGACCAGAGCACCCAACACCTTACATAGATACCAAATGAAATATTAGCTGCCGTGAGCATATTGATTTTGTGCCTCATCCTGTCTCAACATCGATACATCATTCCAGAAAGAATTCTGCTTTGGATAAACCTTGTATAGCTCACCATTGTAACACTAGCCAACACCTATTTTAATGATGTAATTCTTCAGCTTCTGATGTATTTCTGTGACTGACCTTTGGCCAGATCACACGTGTCATAATCATTGCAAATATATTTTGAAAGACTACTGTTATGGGATGTATATTAATATATCTTTTAAAGAGAAATTGTAAGGGTTGAGTGTAAGTCACCACAAACAAACAGATACTTACACATATCATTTAAAATGCAAGATCTTTTCTGAAAGAAACACTTCATGTCCACAATCTTCACAAGTAGGTGTTAATTGGACTGATGCTGTGGAGTAAATAGACTATTGTCTTTAAAGCAACAGATGCCCAGACAGAAACTGAGACTGATTCTGGTACTGGCAATCTGGTTACAAGTTTGCCGTTCTAAGAGGGATCATGTGGTTCTGCAAACAGAGAGAAAAGACAAAACAAAATTTCTCTAAGGGAGAGAACAGAGTTCGGCAGTGGCTTTTGAAGCTTGTTAAAACCCCATTTTGAAGACTGGTGGTGAGTTCTGAATTCAGTCTGTTCAAAACTCTTGTAGTCCTTACAAGAGGAAATGGCTGGCTTTGAGTGTTTCTCATCAAATAAGGGAAACAAGAGGAACTCTGGTGACCTGGAAGAAGAGATTATAATTTGGAAAACCCATGATGGGGCAAGTTTTTTTTTGGTAAGACACAGAAACCTGATGAAATTCATAAATGTTAAATTTGGTGCACAGTATAAGAATTGCCTGATACCAGTGAACTTGGAGGAGTGAGAAGTGAGATTGGACTGTGAATCAAAGAACTTACCTACATTACATACACATGCACTTAGAATTAGAAGGGGGTTATGTTAATAGTAAAAAGTTAAAGTTTGATCCTGTTTTTATTAAAGAAAATTAAAAGCAACTTTGGTTTAAGTAACCATTTGTCTTGGTGAATTTCTATTGCTGCTGTGTTTTGGGGTCCTATATCGAACTGTAAGAATTCCTTGAATGAGGGTAGTTTTTACATGGATAAAAGTGAGGTCGTTTTAATTCTTTGAAGGACTTGGAATGGTATATTTCTCATTTTTAAACTTTATAATTATTGAATAATTCATACTGATTTGTTCTGGATATATACAAACAGTGAAGGACATTCAGCTAGCTTAACTATTTAATCATAACCTCAATTTTTCATGCTCATCTATCTGTGATAATTCTAACATCACTTTTTTATTACCTATAATTTGATATTACCTATTTAGAATCAGAATCAGGTTTATTATCATGAACATGGTTTACAAAATTTGTTGTTTTGCAGCAGTTATTGTGAAGGACAAGGTGCAAAATTACTATAAATTATAGGACAAGATTTAAAAAAAAACTTGAGCAGGAAAGAGAAAGTGAGGTCATATACATTGGTTCATTGCCCATTCACTTTGATAGATATCTCAAGGAAACTTCCTATAATTTAGATCATATTCATAATTTCTTTTTTGTGCATCAACCAAGCATTGTTTATTTAATCTATTTTAATCAAGCTTCTGAGATGCTCCTCTATTTTTTACTATTCATATATGAAGTAATCTAATAAGGGATTTAATCCTTAAAATGAATTGTAACTCATCTAAACACCACCATCTTGGTTGCTTTAATGAGCCTCACCAACAGAATTAATCAAAACCTTAAATACAGAGGTCACTGAATTTAAAATTCTTATCTATTCAGAAATACAATTATGAGAACACATTCAATTACACACCTCAGTTGTTTTTTTTTAATTACAGCTTAAAATTAAAGTCTGACCAGATTTGGCTTTCTAGGACATGAAATCATAGCAGATTTTTTTGAACATTTCAGATACAATTTAGTGTACATTCAATATTTTCAGTTGAAACAGTGTACGTAAGACGCTTGTACTGAAAAATTCCCAAATGAAAGAAAATGGATGGTATTTATGCAAAGAAATTCTTCTCACAACTTCAGAATAGCTTCACAGTTTGCAAAGATTAATGAAAATATCAAAGCAAATAATAATTGGGAAAGATGTGCAATATCAGAAGCAAAGTTGATCAAATAAATTGTGATAAATTGCATGCCTTCCATCGTTCCATTTTGCTCCACGGTAAGACTGTTGAAAAAGATCATTCACACCTTCTGAAAAAGGTCCAATCAGATTTCAATTACATTGTTCAGGATCTGGTCATCAATGGCAAGGCCAGCCTTTATTGTCCATCCTGCCCCAACTGCCCTTTGAGAAGATGGTGATGAACCACCATTAATTTATGCTGTCCCACAGGGAAAGGTACACCCACTTCAGAATTTAAAAGAACAGCAGTAAGTCAGACTAACTTGTGCAACTTGGAAGGTCAGCCTGCATCTGGTGATGTGCCCAAGCACATGCTGGTGTTCTGTCATGAGGTTCTCACCCCTTAAAAACACCACTGACACTCCTTTGTAGTTTTAAAGGAATAGTTATGCTAGGCCATAATTCAAAGGCACTGACAGAAAGAGCCATTCTTCAAATGTGATCCTTTGCCACTGAGCCCTTGCACTGATTTCAACAATAAATAGCATTATTACAAAGGCTTTTTCAGCCATCCCCATATCAACTCACATTCATCCTTGTATCTCTAGTCAGAGGTAAGGACAGTTACCTATCCTTAACAAATTCCAGAAATGGCACGAAGACTCCTTTGTGGTGCATTCAATCCTTATATCAGGGATAGTCACTTGCAAATTGGTTGAAATGTCTTCTCATAACTTTATTTTCCATTATATATTTTCTAAAAGTTTGCAGTTTTAGAAACAAAGTTGTTTTTGATCTTTTTCACAAACTTTTCTCGAATTAGTTAATATTAGAAGTTTTGCTGACATTGAAATATTCTCAAATGTGAGAAATTACGAAGTATAATTCCTGGACCTTTTGAAAGTTAGTTATACATTTTTCCACTATTTTGGTTGAATCGTGGGTGCAAGCTTAAAACCTGAAATTACATACATTCAAAGATAGCTTTAAGATTAACTTTGCTGCCGTGTACAATACAAGTTTAAAATTGCAATAAATTATTTTTTCAATTGTTCACTATTAGTGAAGAAATGAACACAATATTTTACACAATTGCATTCATTCAGCGTGTTTTAAGCATCTCGAATATTTGAATTCACAGGAAATTTGTAATAAAGCTTACACTGGGCTCTTCAGAACTAAATAAAGGACAAATAACAATTCAGGTGCTCCCCGACTTACAACTGTAATTTGGACTGAAGGATCGGTCGCATTGCGGAATGGACGTATGTTGGATTTGCAAAAATGTGTTCAAAAGAAAAAAATCTAAAATTTATACAGTTATTGTTATATTTGACAAACTATAACAGGGATACAGGGCATGTAAAAGCCAAAATGTGCAGTCTTTGCTTGTTTGTCAGCATCCCAGGGTCCTAAGGCCATCTTGATTCCTGTGCGCGTGCTCGAGCCTTCGGTTGGCGCATGTGTGGTTCGCATATTGGAGTTTGGTTGGCACATGCACAAGAGTTAAGGGCGTGAATTTATTATCGTTAAGCCACTTAACACTGATGGACATAGATAATTTGCAGTCAAAACAGCTTTATTTTAATTTAGAATTGTGCTTGGCACAGACACCTTGGGCCAAGGGGTGTTCCTGTCCTGTTCTATGATCTATTTGAATATTGCTTGTCAAATAATGGTGGGGGGAGGGATATTTCCTTCTGTTCTCTTGTCATCTCAAATTAAATCTTATTTGAAAAAGCTTCATAGCGGATTTTTGAAATTGCTGCCTGAATATTCTGCTTCATTTATTTTCATTAAACTTATCTGTCATAAGATTTAAATCAAATGTAATCCTTTTGCTTCAAAATTTTCAAAATATATAAATGTGACAAATAAACTTAAACTGAGTATAAGCAGCTGTATTGAAACATCAATTCACTACAAGCAAGCAATGAGAAGGGTCAGTTCTGCGTTTTGCAAACAAGCTTGTTTCAATGATCTTGCAACCAATTGTTGGGTTCTGAACAAAATGTGATTTTGAATTACATTTCCAGTTCATTCGCTGCACTCCTCTTCAAAGGCAGGTTAGCCAAGATTTCCAACTCTCAGTCAACCATTGCATGAGGATTGAGTCTTTGGATTTCTTTTTTTTATCTCGAGGTCAGTGATATCTTCTAGGCCAGTGGTTCTCAACCTTCCTTTCTTTCCACTCACATACTGTGGTGATACGGCCACCAGCCAACTGCAGGGGGTGATCTCTGTACCTGCAGGAAGACCACCTAAGGGGCTGACTCCACCTGTCAATCAACCAACCTGAATATAAACCTGATCCAGCCCATCCTTGGCCATCAGGACAGAAACTGGTGTACAAACTTTTAATGAATTCAAGCCTGTTGTACAGTCTTTGCTGAGTTGTGTTTCTTGCTGCACCACACATACCACTTTAAATAATCCCTATGCCATCGGTGCTCTATGATTAGTAAGAGATTGCTTAAGGTGGTATGTGAGTGGGAAGGGAAGGTTGAGATCACTGCTCTTGACCCAATTGTTACTGAAGTATTTTGAATGAGAAAAATTGTCATTGGCCCATTTCTTTTGGAGTTATGAAACCGTGCACATAATGAGTCAATGAGGTACGATTAAAACAGTGGTTTTCAAACTTTTTCTTTCACCTGCATACTACTTTAAGCAATCCCTTACTAATAATAAAGTACCTATGGATTAGGGATTACTTAAAGTGGTATGTGAGTGAATCATGGGTCCTCTACCGGCATCACCTACAGCTCCTAGAACGCTTCCACCAGCGTTGTGTCCGCTCCATCCTCAACATTCATTGGAGCGACTTCATCTCCAACATCGAAGTACTCGAGATGGCAGAGGCCGACAGCATCGAATCCACGCTGCTGAAGATCCAACTGCGCTGGGTAGGTCATGTCTCCAGAATGGAGGACCATCGCCTTCCCAAGATCGTGTTTTATGGCGAGCTCTCCACTGGCCACCAAGACAGAGGTTATATTGGTCATAATGTGCAGCAAAAGGTCATCTTAGTTGTCAATCTGAAGTAATCAGAATGTACCAATCAAGATGATAGAAATCACCATGGCTGCAACTGCATCAACCCTGCAGAGGATGGTGAAGTTAGCAGAAGGATAATTGGGGGTTTTCTAAACCATGAACGACATCTACAACACTCAATGCAGGCAAAAGCCAATAAACACTGTGAAGGACTCCACACACTTCTCACGCAATCTGTTCTCCCTTCTGCACTCGGGTCCTAATGTCCAGATTGGGCATCAGTTTTTTTTTTTCCCCAAGCCATCAGGCTCCTGAATTCCCAGAACATATGTGGATAATGCACTGTGGATTTTTACTGTATGTGTCTTAATATTTTTAATCTTTTATTTTGTTTCACTTCTATTTCTAATTTGTATTTATGTAAATATGTTCTGTGGTCCTGGAGAGTGCGAGCATGGTATGAACGACAAATAAAGGTGATTTGACTTGAACTTATTCAGCTGTTCTAATGTGCTCTCCATTTGTGCTGTCTTGGATTCCTTTGCTTGTAAGTGAATTGTTTATCCATAGGCTCAAAGGGGATCACCTGCCATTTGCTTCTCGTGCAGTATTTATTCCACTATCCTAGTCTTAAAAATTGTACTGGTGTCTATTTTGAACTGTTAAAATGGCCTTGTTTCTTTTCATCTGACTCTTTAGATTGACAAAGCAAATTGTAATGGTATTTAAGCAGGGGAAATTTTGGGTATGCTTTCAGATTCTTTAAAGTTTGTTAACCAACTATTTTTTAAAAAAAACCCTTTGGCTTGTATTTAGTGAAGCCCCATGTAATTATAACCAAAACAGCAGAACTTCTGGGATTTCTGGCAATGTACCCAGTGGAAATTGAGAAATGATCCAGAATAGGTAGTAAACAGAAGGTAGGAACACGTTCCTACTTCACAAAGGATTATTTTCAGGATGGTTTGTGTAACTACTGATCTGTACTTGGGCATCACAGAGCATTCTCTCCAAAAAGTAAAGCATGAAAATCTGCAGACACTGTGGTTGAAGTAAAAACACCATGCTGGAGAAATTCAGCTGGTCAAGGCAGTGTACGTCATATGGCAAAGATAAAAATACATTACCAAAGTTTCGGGCTTGAGCCTTTCATCAAGGTATGAAAAAATGTTAGCAGGTGCCCAAACAAAATGGTTGGAGGGGCAAGGGGAGGAGTGCAGTCCCAAAGGCAGGAGGTAATGTGCATAAGGGAGGGAAGGCACACCAGCAAGGAGGAGGAGGGATGGCTCTGCACTCTCCTCCCCTCTCTGCCTTACATAGGGCCCATTCCCTCCATGACTCCTTCATCCACTTATCACTCCCCACCACCAATCAACCTTCTAGCACCTTCTCCTGTGGCCTCAGGAACTGCTACACTTGCACCCACTCCTTCGCCCTCACCACCACCATTCGAGGCCCCAATCAGTCCTTTCAAGTGAAACAACACTTCACTTGTGTTTCTGTGGGAGTTATCGACTGCATCCACTGCTCCCTTTGTGGCCTTCTCAATGTCGGAGAGACTGGGAGCAGGCTGGGAGCTCGCTTCACTGAGCACCTTGCTCCATCAGCATCAGTGGTAGGGATATTCCAGTGGCCAACCATTTCAATTTCATGCCTCATTCCCATGCTCACACATCTCTCCATACAACTTCCAGCACCAGAAGCCTTTCTTGTTTAAAATGGGGGAAGCACGTGAGTGCAACGCTGTTACAAAACCAGAGTCCTGGATTCGAATAGGCACTATCTGTAAGGCATTTGGACGTTCTCCCCAGTCCTGCATGGGCTTTCTCCAGATATTCTGGTTTCCTCCCCTAAAAATGTACAGCGGCTGTAGGTGAATCGGGTGTAATTGGGTGGCATGGGCTTGTCGGCCAGCTGTATATCACCTGTACGCTGATATACAGAAAATTGCAAAATGAATGGATTGGTTTTAGCCAGGTGGGTGAAAAATGATGTAGGAAAGTGGGTAATTATCCTTTTTGTCGAGAATAATGGAATGGCACTATGGCCGACAAATTATTTGAGATGTGTTTCTGTCCATGCCACTCGTGTGGTAATTAGTTACTTCTGGAGTAGAACGCTATTGCGAGGGTGTCTGGATCTAATTGCAAAATGTGAGATGTGAATTGCACATGCACAAATGAAGAGATATGTTTGGAATCATGTCATTGCTGATATAACCTTCCTTCAGAAAATTGCCTAGGAAATTAAGTCATGTTATTTTGAGATGTTCCCTGATGCTTGACATTCTTAAAACAATGTCATTTCAATGGAACAGCACAAAAAAAAATCAGATACTGGATGACTGAAATAAAGGCAGAAAATGCTGGAATAGTTCATAAGGGCAGCAGCATTGGTGGAGAGAGGTAAAAAACAGAGTTAACATCACTGAACAATGGCCCTTCTTTGTAACAGTTCTGGGTCATCAACCTGAAACATGAGCTCTGTTTCTCTCTCCACCAATGCTGTTTGACCTGCTGAGCATTTCTGCATTCTCTTTCGTTTCATGCCTGCTGAGCAGCTCTCATATCGTTGGAACTCCATGTTTACGTTTCAGCATTTACTTGTTTACCTCCTCATCACTAAGCCAACCCACCATGGCACCATCCCCAACCTACCATCCTAGCCTCACACTCAGTCCCCTAACTGCTCCCACATTCAACAATCACCTCGACTCCCCAATTTTAAACCCCTACACCTGGCCGAGAACAATGTAATTTCAATGGAACAGCACAAAAATAAAATCAGATACTAGAAGCCTGAAATATGACCATTGTCTGAATGTTCAAGCCAAGTCCTGATTACTGGCTCTCTTTCTTACCTTACCTGATATTTGCTCTGCGATGGACCATTATTTACAGTTAACTTAATGCACTTAGACTCGGGTACTACTGAATTTTTGCATTGAAATGTTCCAAAAAAAAGTGTCTTCACAGTAGCACCAACGATCTTTGTTTTTATAATATGAGTAACTAATAAATGCCAAGATCTGGAAGAATGTGGATGCATTCAGTATTGCAAGTGGATCCAAGTGGAAAGACAAATTAAAATAAATTGTAAAAAAAAAAATCCTGCAAGTCCTGGAACTGAAATACACTGAAAATGCTGGGAAAATTCACCACATCAAACAGCATTGGTGGATGGAGAAATAGTTAATGTTTCATGCTTGAGACCCTTCATCAGAAATGAGAATGAGAGGAACAAGATATGCCCAGGAGGCCAGAAAGCACAATGAAAGGAAATAGAAGAGATGCATGGCAGTCTCAAAACTAACAGAAAAAATGAGTTACATAAAGTTGGAGATTTATAAATTGAGTCCTGCAGGCTTCAACGTGCCCAAGTGAGGTGTTGTTCTTTGAGATTGATTAATAGGCCTCATGATAACAATGCTGTGGTGGTATACCGCCGGCCTACTGCAGGGGGCAACCTCTGTACCTGCAGGAATGTACTGCTGGCCTACTGCAGGGGGAAACCTCTGTACCTGCAGGAGTGTAAGGGGACAGGACAACACCTGGCCGGCTGCCAATCAGTTGGCCTGAAGGGATCAAGCCCCACCCGGTCGGGTGTCAATCACCCTCCGGGATATAAGCCTGCACTGGCCTCCCGAGGCCTCACTCAGAGTTGCTGCAGCCATAGCCAGCCTGGCTCTGTGGAAGTCTTTGTGGATTAAAGCCTGTTGTACAGTCTTTATGTTGTGTGTGTCTGATTCTGGCTAACAGTGCACCACAAATATAGGAGGCAAAGACAGGAAAAATCAGTGAGAGGGGGCTGATAAATTAAAATGACAGGCAGCAGTAAGGGTAGCATCACTTTTTTGACTGATCATTGGTGATGAAAAATGCAGTCATCCAATCTCTGTTTGGTTTCCCCAATGTGGAGAAGGCCACATTGTGAACACTGAATGCAATAGACTAGATTAGAAGAAATACAAGTGAATTATTGCTTCACCTGGAATGATTGGGTTCTTGGAGGGTGGAAAGGGAAGAGGTGAAAAGAACAAACATTACATTGCGGTGGTTGCATATCAAAATGGAAGAGCACACCAAGGGGTAGCCACAAGAGAAATCACTTCAAACTGTTGAGTATTCTAGTTGGAAAGTCAAATGTTTATTAGTCTTACATACATCAGAATGATAATGTTTTGCAGTTATCACATAGGGCTTTTGAAGCCATCTCTTTTGGATCAGATACTGCTTTGGCCATCTTCTCTGAGGAGGGTAGAGGATATGTAAAACAATGTTCACTAAGCCTATTCATACAATGTACAAAAATGATTATAATAGGGTTATATTCAAAGGTATTTTGAATGCTGAGTTGTGATCTCATTGGAATACATACAGGTCAGAGGGCTTGAAACAAAAGCTGCTCATTTTTCTTCAGTTAGACTAGAATTGTGGTCTCAGAACCTGGCTTAGACACAAACTATGTTGTCCTGGAACAAATGGAATTTCTTTCATTCAGTTTGTCATAAATCTTCAAAACTCTCTACCTCAGAGGACTGTGAATGCCAGGTCAATGAGTAAATTCAAGACAACAAATGATTGATTTTTGGGCTTTAAGGGAATCAAGGGATTTGAAATCTGGAAGGAAAATAAAATTTATATAAACATAGAGCTTTATATTATTGACTGGGAGTGCACGCTCAAGTGGTGTGTAGCTTAATACTTTTCTATGATCTCCTTCAATAGAAGGAAAATAGACAAACATATTCTAGACCACTCTTCAATCATTACAAAACTCCTTCCTTTCCCTTCAACTTTTCCATGGCCTCTTCTCACAGAATCTCAAGGGATGCAGGAAGCAGGAGGAAGATGGCCAGCAAAGGCAACAAATTGCAGATTGCTAGAATCTAGAACAAAAAAATACATTGCTGTAGAAGCCCAGCAGGTCAAACAGTGCCCTTTATATGGCAAAGGTAAAAATACATAACTGACATTTCGGGCTTGAGCCCTTCATTAAGGTGTGGAAAATTGTCGGCAAACATCCGAACAAAAAAGAGTAGGGGTGGGAGAAAATGTTTAAGTCAATGTTTTGAGTCAAGATGCTGCATGAGGACTGAGAGTTAAGAAGAAAGATTATGTGTATATGGCAGTACAGAGGGAGAGTGTCATAGGCAGTGGCTGGTCATGGGATGGGTGGAATCAAATAGGAAGGGGGTCATGGACAAATGGAGCCAGATGGGGGAGGACACTTTGGATGGGCTGGTGGGTCATAGGTAGAGTCAGGGGGTGATAGGCAAAGAAAGCAGCTGGGGAGAGGGTTGGATGGGACAGATGCCAGTGGGTGAAAGGTGCAGGCAGGAGAGAGGAGATGGAAGAATGAACAGATGGAAGCCAGCAGGGGGAGGTGATGGAGGAATGAACAAACAAATGCCTTTTCCTCAGACTTTTGTTCTTGCCACAGTGATCTACATCACAATGTAGAGAAATCTACAGTATGTCCACTTGGGACTTTATGGTTAATATTAATATAAAACCTCAAAGATAGGAATGCCATCAGAGTAACACTTCTCACTTCAGGACAACTATGTTAACTTTATTAATGTGCTCAGATTTATGGAGTAGCCTGATGTCCAAAACCTACCCACATGCAGGTAAAAGAGCAATAATTGACTCTCAGAGACCACGAAGGAGGGATGGCATATTGACCTTCGTAAATCAAAATATTGAATATAGAAGTTGAACATGACATTGGTGAGTCCAAATGTGGAGTAAAATGTGTGCAGTTTTGGTTACCTAACTATAGGAAAGATATCAATAAGATTGAAAGCGTGCAGAGAAGATTTACTAGGATGTTGCCTAAAGTTCAGGAACTGAATTACAGGGAAAGGTTAAACAGGTTAGGACTTTGTTACCTGGAGCATATAAGAATGAGGGGAGATTTGATAGAGGTATTTAAAATTATGAGGGGTATAGACAGAGTAAATATAGGTAGACTTTTCCCATCGACAGTAGGTGAAATACAAACCTGAGGACATGGGTTAAGAGTGAAAGGGGGTAAGTGTTGGGGAAGCATGAAGGGGAACTTCTTCACACAAGAATAGTGGCAGCGTGGAACTGGTGAATGCAGATTCAATTTTAACATTTAAAAAGAATTTGGACAGGTACGTGGATGGGCGGGGTTTCCAGGGCTGTGGACTGGGTGAAAGTCAGTGGGACAGGGCATAAAAATAGTTCAGTACTGTCTTGGGTAAACTTATACCTCTCATTTTGTTCGTTTTAGATTGGTCACAGTGTTCGAACTACCGAAAGAAAATAGACACACACACATCGAGAGCAGTTCAGTTTATACAAGGCTTTATTACTAAATCTAAAGCTGAATTCACACTACAATATGCAAGCCCTTCCAAATTATACTTATCAACGCCTGGACTGGTCCCAACTGCCGAAGCGAGGCCTACTTGTAGTAGGTTGTCGGGGAGCCGGTAGCAGCTTCTCTACCTCCCTTGACCGGGACATAAGCTGGACCCTTGAAGTTCTTCTTGCAGAGAGATGTAGCCACCTCTTCCAGAGTCTCTCTCTTCACCACTGGGACTATGGCTCATATCACCCCAAAAGTTGTTTACCTCAAATCCTATCTCTTTGAACAAATGGTTTATTATCTTCCTCTTGCTGAGAGATGCTGCCACCTCTTGGAGAGTCTCTCACTTCAGCAGTGGGACCATGGAACAAGAGAAGCTGGCTCAATGGGAGCAGAAGGCACAGCTGGGCCAGGAGGACTCAGCAGCTGGGGATGATGTTCCCCTGCCTTCCTCTTATAAAGGGCATAAAGGACCACAGTAGGTTTCCCATCAATATCACTTTTAGGTACGCCTAACTTTAACAAGGTTAGAAAAAGGTCCTTTCTTGTCGGTCCTTTATTAGCAGCAGCCCCTCTCTTTTCATCCTGCTTGTCTGATTTAACCTGGGTTGTAGGTGAGTGGATTTTACTTCTCAACTCTAATTCTCGAAGCCCAGATAAGGCGGGCACTGCCTCAGACACAGGTGCCCAATTACTGGGCTAGTTACGGACAGAACCAATCCCCCGTACAGTGGGTTGGGCGGAACGAACCAATCTGGTATGCATTCCGGCTGTGAATATCTCTTCATCAGGGCTCCCCCCATGTACCCACAGCCTCAAACGCCCTGCATACAAGGCAGAGGCCAGGGCCTGCTGACGAATTACTGCTATACCCTCCTCTAGGGTGCTCCAATTGTTCTGTAAATGTAAATCCCAATCTACTGGTGATGGGTATACTCGTAGCAGGGCATCCCCTAGAGTGGCAAGTAAGTAATCCACCTCTCTTCCTCTACCCTGCAGCTCAGCAGTGACCCGGATATCAGTAGTCAATGTTCCTAATCCCAACAATTCCTCAGGAGTTAAATGTACATTACCCCCTCCTTGCTTCCAAGCACGCAGGAGCCAGGCTGCCAGAGTTTCTCCTGCCTTTTGCCTATATCGATCTCCAATGGCATCCAGCTCTTTTTTAGAGAAGTCACGGATCATTGACGGCTCTTGACCTCTGCTCCCACTTTGGCCCACAGGGTCCTTTCCCCAGTGGACGGGATGAGGCCTAGGCCATCCCTTAGAGGGGGTGGGCCATTGAGCATAAGCAGGGGTTTGGGTATTTTCCCCTGGGTCCTCTTGGGAGATCGGGGAATCTATCCCTTCAATCTCTTCCCTTACATCATCCCCCCTTTCATCTGTTTGGGAAGTCTGCTGCCTTATAGGGCGGGCGTGAACAGCGGTGGAGAGAGTAGTATGTTAAGCACATGCTGAGGAGTATCTGCATTATTACCTGGTCATCTTTCCAGATATTCCCGTCCCAATCATCAATTACATCAGGATCGTCGCCATTCCTTGTCATGGCACGAATATGATGTGGATTGGGTTCTACTCCATGCCTTTCTTTATGTGCACAGAGCTGCTGCCGGAGCTTAATATTATGGCAGATTGTTTGGACATGCTTATCCTCCCATTCTTTGGCTCGGTCCTGACTGGTGCAAACAATCTCACTCATCAGGAACAGCGTTGTCGCAGGATTTGTAGCTCCTCCTCTAGTTGTTCTCTTACGCTGAGATTCTACTTCTCGCTGAACTGATTCTGCTTCACGCTGAACAGAGTAACGTAAGGCTATGACCAGCAGCCAAAAACCGTCCGTCAGCGTCCCCTTTTTAACAGGAAATTTACTTTCTCGAAGGAGAGTGGCAACCCGCTCTCCCAGAGGTGCACTTGATGGATCTAACTTCTCATCCCAACTGAGGGGTGGTCCCAACAAAGACAGGGTATTGACCAACATGCGAAACCCATCGTCTTTGGAAGTCCATCCCGGAATCAAGAACTGTTCAGGGCTCACCTCTTTCTTTCGGCGAAACATCTTGAGACCAATCCTGCTCGCTGCGCCAATTGTCTTGGGTAAACTTGTACCTCTCACTTTGTTCGTTTTAGATTGATCACTGTTGGAACCAAGGGGTTAAGTAATCATAGAAAATATGCCTATGTACTATTCATTATGTATTCATTAATCCAGTACTATGTAACAATTTACTATTTACTTCAATTATACCGTTTAAGGGAAATAAGAATGCAATTAAGTAAAAGCCACAGTATGTAGCAAAGTTGGTTGATTATAGTATGTAGAATTTGCTGCCTCCAAATACAAAAGAGAGAAAATGTATGAACCAATTTAGTAGGAATGCTAAATCATGAGGAGGTGTTGAGTAGAACAGAAGACTATGGCCAGACGAGAACAAAGAGTACCTTGACTGAGAATGTCAGAGACAAAGAAAATGTATAAACCAATTCAGTAGCAAAGCTAAGGCATAAGGAGGCATTGAGTAGAACAGACGACTATGGCCAGATGAGAACAAAGAAATAATTAGAAATATATGGGGTATGAATTGATTTCTGAGACAACAGGATGTTCTGGCCTTGAGGATTAAGATGGAAGGTCTACACCCTAGATAACTGCAGAGTAGGAAATTGCTTGAGATAAATCTTATGCAAGGAATCTAGCAAAGAAAGCCAACTTTTGTTCAGTGTAATAATGTTGATCTATATAAACAGAAGAGACTGGACAGTAGGAGTCAGTCTTGGGGAATAGCTCACTGAGCAGGTGACCTATGAATTAACGACTGAACCAGAGCTCTGTTATGCTTTATTCTTGTACTGTGTAATAAACTGATTGTTGAACCGAATACCTTCTCCTATCACTTCATTCAACGAGCACGCTGGACTCAGACGACACATAGACTAAATTGAGGGTAGGGTAAAGCCAGAATCCAACATCACCGTGTTCGAACTACCGAAAGAAAATAGACACACACACACCGAGAGCAGTTCAGTTTATACAAGGCTTTATTACTAAATAAAGCTGAATTCACACAACAATATGCAAGCCCTTCCCAATTATACTTATCAATGCCTGGACTGGTCCTAACTGCCGAAGCGAGGCACACTTTTAGTAGGTTGTCGGGGCACCGGTAGCAGCTTCTCTACCTCCCTCGACCGGGACTTTAGCTGGACTCGAAGTTCTTCTTCTTGCTGAGAGATGTAGCCACCTCTTCCAGTCTCTCTTCAGCAGTGGGGCCAGGGCTTATATTACCCAAAAGTTGTTTACTTCAGATCATATCTTTTTGAACAAATGGTTTATTATCTTCCTCTTGCTGAGAGATGTTGCCTCCTCTTGGAGAGTCTCACACTTCAGCAGAGGGACCATGGCTCATATCACCTCAAAAGTTGTTTACCTCAGATCCTATCTCTTTGAACAAATGGTTTAATTATCTTCAAGGTCTCCTGACAGTCTGCGACCAGCAAATGTAAACTGCTCTGGGCCTCATAAGTGTAAATTAGATAATGTCTTATTCAACTGGGCCCCATGGTGGGTGTTTACTAAATATGCATCCTGGGCTCATGGTGGAATTTAGATTATGTCTGCTGATTTCAAACAGGTTCTCAGCCTTAAAGAATCAAAGACTGCAAAAGACACAGTTTAAATCTTCCATTACAAGCACAGACTAGAAGGGCGCTTCTGTGCTACACTGTAATATTCATTCTATGGTTCTAAGTGATTGAACTGTCTGTTTCCCATTTGAAGACCTTCTACAATCCAGACCATGTCTGTGTTGTCCACTTGAGATTGAGGTTGTACTATTCTGTTCTTCTCTACTCTCTCCAACTACTGCTTCAAATATCACTTTTCAAAATTGGGATATACACTAGTTATGTGTCTGAATAGGGATTGCATTAAAAGAGTTACCACTCTTTCAACAAGGTGATCAAAGAAAATTATCTAAGAATCTTAAGATTAGTCTTAAATAAAAACACTAGTTCTTTAACCTGTTGTAAAATTTAATCGCAACTTTATAATCTACGACCAAACGTGTAACAGCATCTCCCTCACCAAATTTGTGGCCTTATTTCTTCTAGATGTTTTCCATCAGTCAGTAATGATGCATTTAGATGACATTCAGAAAGGGTAGCAGAACCAAGACAATATTAGGTGAAAATTACAACCAAAGAACTATTTTGATGCTATTTATTTTCATCAGCTGAAGATCACTTGCCAAAATGTCATTCTACATTGGTCGATATTGTGTTTTCTTGCTCCTGAAGCTTCTTGTAAGTCGCTGCAGGCGGAGTATACAAATCAATATATCTATGGAATCTGTTCACTGGTTTTATTTTTCATCTTGTGAAACAGTAAGTTAACCAATAAATGATTCAAATTAAACAAAATATTTCAAATATATATTTGTGAACAAAAGGGATCCCGCATTTGTAGTTTAATTGCCCTTTAAATTACCTTTGTTTATTTTGGAAGACAGCGTTCTTAATTTCTCTCGATGAGGAATGATCCCATGCACTGTAAAGGATCAAATGTTGCAAATGAGAAAGAGAGAAGATAGGAAACTGTTGGCTGGTTATCCTGACATCAGTTGAGAAAATACTGAAACTCGTTATGAAGAAAATGGTAAGAGAGCACTTAGAAAATAATGATAGAAATCAAATTACATTAAGGATATTGAAATGTTGTAACAGTAAATAACTTGGCCTTTTCTAACCCCAATCCTTTCTTCTTATTTGGCCAAATAAGCTGCAAACTCCCTGTGGCTTGTTCCTTAGGCTAAGTTAAATTTGCACAAACTTGTGTGCAAAGGAGTCACTGGCACCTGCTCAGTTGAGAAAATTAAAAGTTAGGTTCCAAAAGATTGGGAATCATGAGTTCTTCCCTCTGGTTTTTCTCAACATGAAAATGGACAAAGGTGCATGTGGCATTGTATTTATATTCTTACAACTTATTTGAGTTGTTGGTTTAAAAATGGAATAGTGTTCCTTGCAGCCAGCTGAGCACTTATTATAATTTGGTTGATTAAATTTCAATAATATATCCTGTGATTTTTTGAGAAGAATTTCAGATCCACTGGTTGCAACTCCATGATTTTATTTTTCTGGTCTGTAAATCTGAGCATTGACACATGCATCTCTGATGTGACTCACAGCAATCTGCACACCATACTGAAGCTGGATGCAACAGGGAGCTTTATTTCTTCTTCTTATTTTTTTCCTCCTGCAACTAGCAATCTGATCATGAATAAGAAATTCGCTGTGAACAGAGATGGAAACACTGCATAGGTCGGAGTGTATACGATTAACATAGAAATGTCCTTTAACCAGTAACAGTGAATACTGTGCTCCTTGAATACAATTTTAATTACTGCACATTAAATCAGTGCACAGAATGAAAACTGATTATAATTACAGGTTTGATTGCAAAATGCAACAATGGCAATATTGCCTGTGTATTAGGCAACAGCTTGCATTGAAATGAAGTGTGGTTGTCAATATAAATATCTACAGTTTACAAATACTTTATTCCAGACTATTTCATGCTATACATTTTATCATTTAGCAGTGAGAAATAGGAGTAGAATCTAAGGAAATTTTTTACTAATTTTTCAGTGACCATTCATTTCACAAATGATTTGAAGACAGCTATTAAATGTTTTTAAAAATCCAGATTTTGAAATATCAAACACAATTCTCTTAAAATTTGTCAGTTTTGAAATATTTCCATTTTTCTTCTTCAGTTGAAACAAGTACAGGTTTAGCCGAATACTCCAGTTCCCCTTTGATCACAAATTCTATCTGCATTATCAATCCAGAGGAGATACTGTAGCTTTGTTTTGAAGCGATGGATGATACCATCTCAGGACATTCTGCTGCACCAAAAACTCAATTGCATTTCAGGTTCCAAAACAGGTGTGCTTTCATGAAAGATTATATGCCTTCAATGTTTGCATTGGCTTCAGGCTATTGTTGCCAATCTCAGTGAATACTCAGTACTAATCTACGCTTAAAATCTGATTTCATTATAAAATTTTGATCTAATTGAATAGATTTTTACTTTAGTACAGGCAACAATTTCAGTTTCCTTGTTCCTATTTGAGAACTGCAGCAGACTTACCTGTCCTCTGCCTTCATTACTTTTACGTCTGTTCCACATCCAAAGATAGCAAAGGGTGATATTTAAATTGTTTATTTTTATTTTTATTTCTTTTAAAAGTTCCGTGTATTGACAATTGCACATAAATCAACCTTTTGGCATTCTCTTGGAAAGGCTGATTAATTTTTGTCATTTTAATACTTTGTAGTTTGGAGAATGATTATGATCATTTGGACTCAAGGCATGTCTATTGCTCAGGTTATTGTAGTATTCACCATTTTCTAAAACCATAGGAACTTAATTGTATATGTTACTTGGACCAGTATTATTTTAAATTGTTAGTGATGTCTAAGCACAAGAAAAGACGGTACTATAGGCTTTAATTGACTAAAACTCTTGTTGGGCACTACCAGTTGCCCTAATAACCATAAGGACAAAGACTGATGGGAATGATAGGCTTTATTGTACAGGAGACTTGAGCTCGCCCAGATCCAAGCAAGGGAAATGCAGGGAAAGGAGAGGTGGCTCGACCTTTATGGCCTAGGCCACAGGGGAGGAGTCCAGGGAAGAGTATCGTCAGGGGGCAGGCCAGCCCATGCCTTTAGCGGCCAATGACAATATATAATCCATATCATTACATTCACCCCTTCATTTTAAACAGAACCCCCCCCTCCCCCACCTTTTTTTCCAGAGGTGGGACCCACAGACAAAAAAAATTCCTGTCTGTCTAGAGCACACGTCAAACTCTGGCCCGCGGGCCAAATTTGGCCCGCAATATAATTATATTTGGCCCGCAAGATCATATTAAATATATATCAGAGTTGGCCCGCTGGCTGCCGCGCCAGTATAGCGCATGCACACTGAAGGTGAAAATGAAGACGCCAGAGGATGGAGGGATCTTAGAGTCCCGAATCCCGGGGATCGGAGCGCCGCACTCAGCCCGCCCGGCTCCCGGACACATAGACGCGGCTGGAGTTGGGGATCATCCTCACTGGGTCTGCGCTTCAGCGGCGACGCCAGACCGAACGTCTCATTAGCGATGCCTTCCCCCTCGCTCTGTGCGCAGTGGACCCTGCCTCCCGCTCCTTTTGTTGGAGACGAGCCCGGTGCTGTGAGATCGCAGTTTAATCCCTCTCCAACCATGGGAGGGGGTTGGGAGCAACGCGCTCTTCTCAGCCAATTCCTCCACTGCCACAGACGCCGGCGTTTCAATGTGGGGTTCGGGTGCCTTCATCAGGCAACCAACCTGTTGGTCCAAGACAAGGGGAGAGCGTACAAACTCCACACAGACAGCATCTGAACTCGGGTGAACGTGGAGCTGCGACCCCACATTCCACATCAGGACTGTGTGTAAGATTGGGAGCAGTGAGACGGAAGCTTAAATCATAGGAACAAAAGCCTTTCTTGGGGTGGGGGGGGGGTCCTTCTCTGACCACTTGCCTAACAATTAACCTAATCAGATGTGGAGTTACCACAATACAACAGTTCTCAACCTTTTTCTTTCCACTCGCGTCCCTGTGCCATTGGTGCTCTGTGATTAGTAAGGGATTGCTTAAGGTGGTCTGTAGGTGGGAAGAATAAGTTTGAAGACCACTGCTTTAATCATCCCTCATTGACTCGTCATGTGCACGGTTTCAGAACGCTAAAGGAAATGGGCCAATGACAATTTTTCTCAAGCAAAATATTTCAGTAACAATTGGGTCTCGAGCAGTGATTCTCACCCTTTCCTTCCCACTCACATCCCACCTTAAGCAATCCCTTATTAATTACAGAGTTCCGATGGCATAGGGCACACATGTCAAACTCTGGCCTGCGGGCCAAATTTGGCCCGCGATATAATTATATTTGGCCCGCAAGATCATTTCAAAAATGTATGAGAGGTGGCCCGCTTGCCACCGCGCCAGTATAGCGCATGCACAGTAATACAACAAATCCCAGAATGCATTGGCGTCAGCCTGCTAATCGCCCCCACCTCCTCTGTTTACGTTGCAGGGTCTCACCGTGGACTCTGGTTTTGGGGCCTGGCCGGTGTCAGGGGAAGCCAAGGCCGCTTCCCAGCGCCCGGAACCGGAGGCCTCGGGCCTGACCTCGCCAGGACTGTTGCCCACTCCCCCTCCCTGCCGCAGGTCGACCCGCGATTCACGGTGACGGGGCCGCTGATCCGCCGAGATGCCGCCCTACAGCGAGAGCCGATGCCCCCGCACTGTCGTTGTCCAACCCGATCGCCCGCAAACCCCGCCCTCCCGCACACAGGCCTGAGTAAGGATTATGAACTTTAATCTCAGGATAAATCGATCTTCCAATAGTTTCATGTCACAGTGATAAATATATTCCTGGTTAAAAATGGTCCTGCACCTGGATACAAGCTCATTAGGCATAAAACTTGAAAAGTGTGTAAATCAAAGGATATCTGTACCAATGGAAAAAGGGCATGGCAAATAACTCTGCTAGAGTTCATGCCCACAATCAGTCACCCATTTGATTGTTTCAGGAATCATGTTATTCTCCCACATTCTCAATAGCCCTCAGATTTTACTATGCGACAGCACACTAGCAACATTTGACAAATCCTCTATAGAGAAATATTATTTATTGAATATTTTATTTCTCATTTGTTAATGGTTCTAGAAAGAGTTTATCCAAAACTATTATTAAACATTTATTTTAATAAGAAAAAGTTTAACATTACATATGTTAAAAGAAGAGAAAACATGCAGATGTTGTTGAAAATTTTCAATAAATATTTAGTTCGGCCCTCGACTTAGTCCAAATTTTTAATTTTGGCCCTCCGTGAATTTGAGTTTGACACCCCTGGTCTAGAGGTTCAGTAGCACCAGCAACTTCCTCCTTCTGCGGGACTGACGCGGGGCAGGTATATCTGTGCTCTGCTGTTCGGGAGGGGAAGATATCCTGGCGGGGGCAATGGGGAACAGTCTGGCTTGGGGTGATGACCGAAAGCACCCGGGAGGGAAGGGGAGGGGGTTTGATGTCTCCCAGGGGACCGACTCCTGGAGAGGAGAGCCGGGTGGCTTGGCCTCTAGTATTGAGATCCAATGTCGGGTGGTCTGCTCTGTGGGGTGGTCGGTGGTGAACGGGGCAGATTTGGAATCTCCGGCCCTCGCCAGATTTCCTAGGGAAAGCAAACAAGCGTTCATGCATGATGGTTAGTTGCGGTGCACAGGAATGATCAGATGGTGTAGAGCGCTTCGGGCAGAACGTCCTGTCAGTGGGAGACCAGCATGTTTTTGGACCTCAGGACCAGGAGCACTGCCTTCCTGGCGGTGGTGTTCACCCTTTCCACCTGGCCATTACCCCTGGGGTTACAGCTGGTGGTCCTGCTGGTGGTTATGCCTCTGGTCAGGAAGTACTGTCACAGTTCCTCACTCATGAACAAGGACCCCCGATCGCTGTGGATATAATCTGGGTACCCGAACAGAGTAAAGATGCTGCACAGCGCCTTTATTACTGTCGCCAAGGTCATATCAAGGCAGGGGATAGCAAAGGGGAACCTGGAGAACTCGTCCACCACCATCAAGAAGTAGGCATTCCTATTTGCGGTGGGTAGGGGGCCCTTGAAATCGACCCTGAGCCGATGAAAAGGGCATGTGGCCTTAATAAGATGTGCCTTTTCGGGTCAGTAGAACTGCAGCTTACACTCAGCGCAGATCTGGTCATGGACCGGACGTCCTCAATGGAGTACGGATGGTTCAGTGTCTTGATAAAGTGGTACGACCATGTGATTCCAGGGTGGCACAGACTGTCGTGGAGGGCCTGGAGGCGGTTGAGATGCGCGCTGACGCATGTCCCCCGGTTTAAGGCATCTGGGGTATCATTGAGTTTACCTGGTCGGTACAAGATGTCATAATTATAGGTGGAGAGCTCGATCCTCCACCTAAGAATCTTGTCATTTTGATTTTATCCCGCTGTTTAGTATTAAACATGAAGTTCACGGCCCTCGGTCTGTCAGCAGGGTAAACCTTTTACTGGTCAGGTAATGTTGCCAGTGGCGCACCGCTTCAACGATCGCTTGTGCCTCCTTCTCGACTGAGAAGTGCCGTACCTTGGGACTGTGCAGAGTGCGGTAGAAAAATGTTGCTGGCCTGCCTGGTTAAGTGTGGAGGCCAGTGCGAAATCGGAGGCATCGCTCTCCACCTGAAATGGGATGGGCTCATCCACGGCATGCATCATGGCCTTTGCGATGTCTCCTCGGATCTGATAGAATGCAGCTTTGGCTTCCACCGATAATGGGTAAGTTGTGGACTTAATCAGGGGGTGGGCTTTATCAGTGTAATTGGGCACCCATTGTGCATAATAGGAAAACAGCCCCAGGCACCTCTTCAGCGCCTTTAGGGTGTTTGGGACTGCAAGCTCCATAAGAGGCAACATGTGGTTGGGGTCCGAAGCAATTACACCATGTGCCACGACGCATCTGAGAAGGGCCAGGCAGTCTGCATTGAACATGCCCTTGACCTTGTTGTACGTCAAGATGAGAGACTTGGCCATACGCAAGAACTTTGTGAGGTTTGCGTCATGGTCCTGCTGGTCATGGCCGCAGATGGTGACATTGTCAAGATATGGAAACGTCGCCGTCAGCTTGTGCTCCTCCACCATCCGATCCATAACCCTCTGAAAAGCAGAGACACCATTAGTAACATCAAAAGGCACCCGCAAGAAGTGAAAAAGTTTGCTGTCGGCCTCAAAGCCCATGTAGAGCAGGTCGCTCAGGCGAAGGGGGAGTTGATGATAAGCAGACTTGAGGTCAGTGGTCAAAAAGACTCTGTATTGTGCAACCTTGTTGACCAAGTCGGGTATCCGGGGTAGAGGGTTCGCATCCAACTGGGTGAAGCGGTTGATGGTTTGACTGTAGTCAGTCACCATCCAGGGCTTGCCTGCTCCTCTGACCATGAGGACCTGTGCCCTCCAGGGGCTGGAGCTATGGGCTATGATCCCCTCCGCCAAGAGTCGCTGAACCTCGGCCCAGATGAACGCCATATCCTCAGTGCTGTACACCTGTTCTTGGTGGCAATCGGTTTACAGTCCAGGGTGAGGTTCGCGAATAGTTACAGAGGGTCCACCTGCAGGGTAGTGAGGCTGTAGGTCGGTGCCGGAGGCTGGGTGCTCGGTTGGGGGTAGTCTGTCAGCTGTGGATTGCAGATGGTGAGCGATGGTTGGGGGCCCCTGAACACCATCGTCACACTCCTGAACTGACTCTGGAAGTCGAGGCCCAGGAGGATCGGCACGCAGAGCTGGGGCATGACCAACAACAAAAAGTCATTCTAACAATATCTTCCCCCCCACCCCCCCCGCCCACTGTCAGAGATGCCACACCAGTACCCCTGGATACAAGTCCGCTGGTCTTTCACTGCCATCGACACGAATCCGGTCATCAGTCATATGGAGATCGAGATCCTACGGGCCACCTCAGGGTGAATAAAACTTTTGGTACTGCCACTATCGAAGAGGCAGTTCGACTTGTGCCCATTCACCTTGATCTGCATCATGGAGTTCGTGTTTGGATGAGGGCTGGTTCAAGGTGATCGATGCCAGGATGGGTGCATCGTCTTTGTCGTTGGTGGGCCCGATGTCCAAGATGGCAGCCTCCATGTTGACCACGCTGTCAACGTCGATGAAGAAGGAAGTGGCATCATCGGGGGTGGTAATGGCATCGTTGAAAAGGGCTACTGCTGGATAGAGGATGGGGCGGTGTCGAGTAAGATGGCGGGCCCTTACCGCACACGTGGCTGGCACCGGAAGCTCCTCAGCCATATACACTGTGTTGCTTTGGGATGCGGCTCTGGACCTACAAACCCGTTGATAATGGCCCTTTTTCCCACACCCTGAACAAGTAGCTCCTTTCGCTGGGCAGAGACGTCGAAGGTGTCTTGCTTGCCCACAGAAGTGGTATCTCATGGATCCCGGTGCCACTGCAGCCTAGGTTGGGTTGGCCGTCCCCGACGCCGATTCCCAGGATGGCGGCCCTCACGGCAGTGCATATTGGTTAGGCCTGCTTCTGCCTGCGATCGACTCCGTGTGGCGCTGGGCCGAGTCTAAAGTCCTGGCCAGTTGGTTTGCCCATTTCAGTGGTAGTTGATCCTCCTCGAGGAGACATTGTCAGATATAGCCTGACCTCAACCCCAAGACGCAAGCGTCCCGGACCAGGACTTCCATGCATTGAGCCCCCGGCACAGGGACTGTGGGGTTCCCCAAACAGTCTTTTCCCAGTGTGATCATGGCTTGGATGAACTCTTCTACTAACTCACCAGGCAGCTGTTTTCTAGACAGCAGGAGGTAGCGGGAGTAGACCTCGTTGATTTTGGGCTTGTATAGTGCCTGTAGCTCAGCCATCACCTCGGTGTAGGTCGCGCAGCTTCTGATGGCCTGGAAAGCCCTCTGGCCAACTCTTGCCTGTAGAACTTTCAGGCTTTTCTCATCCGAGTTGACCACTCCAGCAGTGGCCTCAAGAAAGTTGTTAAAACAACTGATCCACTGTTTGAAGAGTTCCGATGCACTCAGGACTTGGGGATCAACCTCTAGCCAATCGGGGCGCAGCAACTTCTCTATTACCGGAGACGTTAAAATTTTCTGTATAATAAACTGATGGGCACTACCAGTTGCCCCAATAACCACAAGGACAAAGACTGAGGGGAACGATAGGCTTTATTGTACAGAAGACTTGAGTTGGCTCGGATCCAAGCTAGGAAGTGCAGGGATGGGAGAGGTGGCTCGACCTTTATGGCCTAGGGCACAGGGGAGGAGTCCAGGAGAGAGTGTCATCAGGGGATGGGATAGTCCGTGCCTTTACCACCCAATGACCATATACAACCCATATCACGACAACTCTGAACACACTAGTTGTCATATCTTGAAGACTCAATGTGCTCCCGACTGTCCTCTGCTGGCTCCATGTGTCCAACTCACCCGGGAGGGGCTGGCTCAAGTATATATACAGGTCAGTAATTGACAGCCGCCCAGGTTGCCTACCTGTAGGCACAATGGTTGCCCTCTGCAGTAGGCTGGTGGGAGCACGACCATTGTTGTGTCTGTATCACCACTATAGGTCACAGTAACCGGATTAAACTGTGCAAGAGAATTATCAAGGAGAAGGAGTAATGAAAAACAGGCAGCTCATTATTGTATTTGGTTCAAATGAAAGCAAAGAAGCATTCTTTATTCAGAAGCATACAGTTAGTCATCTTCATCTTAGCCATTTTCACATATACCAATAAATAAACAAAGAATCTTTTTTGGGCACAGATTATATAACCAAGAAAGAATTCATAATTTTTATTATCTTGAAACCTACAATAAATATTCATCTAAATGCGTGGTTAATTTTCTTGAAGTTAGAAATGCTTGATAAAATTGCTTGATTTCTAGCAGAAAAAAAATAGGTGGCTTAAATTATCTTTCATGTATAATTCTAATGGAAAAGGTTGTATTGAATGCTTTAATTGGCATATTGTCAGACCTGACAATTTTCTGATAGCATTTCATGTTAAACTATTATACAAATTATTCTGCAAAATTTGCAATGGATTTTAGATGTAAGAAGTTTTCCTAACGTCTGCTGGTTGGTGTAAAATCACAATGTTTCAGAAATTCAGCTGATCAAACAGTGCACAGGTGCTTAATCTTTTATCCAAAATACTAAAAACCTCCAAAAATGGAGCATTTTTTTTTTGATGGATGCCATCTGCTCACTAAATCTTGTGTTTGATGCCAAACATGACCCAATGTGACTCACACTTAAATATCCCATGTCGGTCCATGTTGGTAATTAGTGGAACCCTAAGGAATCCTTACTTTATAAATGCCAGCAGAAAAAAAACAAAGTTCAGTGCCTCCAATCCACCATATATGGACGCCCGATTCGTCGTAGACGGCTCGATGTCAGACACCTCTGCTGCTCACGGACATTGAAGAGTATGAAAATGTCAAGAGCTGCAGAATCCCCTATGGATAACAGTGAGAAGCAGAAAAAGAAGCATCTGCATTCAATAGAGGATGAGCAAATGTAGTTTCTTGGGAGTCACTATCTCGGAAGATCTTTCCTGGAACCAACACACCAATGCCATCATGAAGAAAGCCTCTACTTCCTCAGGAGTTTGCGGAAGAGCTAGTGGAGTTGTTCAAGTGAACCGGTATGGACTTGTAGGGCCGACATGGCCTGTTTCCGTGCTGTAAACGGTTATATGGTATGGTTATTACCAATGACACAGAAAGAAGAGCTATTGCAGAAGCTTGATCGTGGTGTACCTGTGTGGTGTCTTACTGAAGATTATGGTGTGGGAATCATCACCATATATGACTTAAAGAAGCAGAAAAATAAGTTGAAGTTTTACAGTGAACGTGATGACAAGAGACTAATGAAAAATAGGAAAACATTGCATGAGGTAAACAAAAACCGCTGATATCAACCATGTGCTGATTGAGTGGATTCGACAACAAAGAAGTGAATGTAGGCCTCTGACTGGTTTGATTGTCATGAAGAGGTGTAAGTACCAAAGACTTCCTGAAAATTTTCACTCTTCAGGATGCCATTTATGCACTTGTTAATGCTTGGAAAAATGTAACTGAATCAACATTAAAAAAATTATTGGCACAATCTTTGGCCTGCAACAAGGTTTGATGAAAATGAGCCTGCAGCTGGAGACTTGGAAGAATTCTGTGTCAGTAACAAGAAGAAGATGATATCATACTTCCATGCTTATGAACATTGACAATGAAATGGTGTTAAATGATGATAAGCATGAGGAAAGTCGAGCTGAGGGAGAGGACACTGTGAACACAGGTGAAAAAAATGCCCATAGATGATAAAGTTAAAATATGTGATCAGTTCATTGGTGGCATGGAACAATCTGCATGAGCATGAGATTATGGCAGTTTATTCAATTAAAGAGAGACTGATTAGACAGAAACCTCTTTTAATGAAACAGTTGACACTGGAAGAAGTCTTTAAAAAGACTTCAACCTGAAGACAATGACCACCCTGACGATGACGTTGTCGTAATGTGCTTCTACTGCATGTGCAGTCAGGTGTTTAACTTAGTTTGAGCCAATTTATTTGAAGTTTTATTGTATGTTTTACTTAAAAATAAAAAGTACACCAGTGATTTTTATGGTCTATCTTTATCTAACCCACCCCCCCCCCCAAGTGCTGCCATGATGCAACCCCCCCACCCCCAGCCCCCATTGTCCAGAGATCCTTCTAATTTAAGTGTGTTTGTTTTGTGTGAATCGGACACAGCACAATTACTTAAAAAGTACCACGGTTATTATTATTCTATTATCCAAAAAATTCTGAATTTTGGTCCCAACGATTTTGGATAAAAGATTAAGCACCTGGACTTAATGCAGCAAAGATGGAGGGAATTTGAGTGGAAAGTTAAAATCAGAGTATTTAAGATTCTTCAGGTGTTGGTGAGATGCAGTAGGACCTCAGAATTATGCTGGAGAGAATGTGGGAAGATTGGCGGTCATATTCATTTTTTTGGGACTGTCCCAAACTTTATCAATATTGGAGAGATATTCAAGTGGAAATTAAGCAAATCATGGGGGTAGGCCTACCTTTGGAGCCAGCATATTTTATCTTGGGAGTGATTCCATAGTATATAGATACCAAAAACCAGGCATGGTTACTTGAATATTGCTATGGATCACAAAGAAGAGGATTGCAGTATTATTGAAAATGTAAAACCACCAACAGTCCAACAATTGAGGGAAAGATGCAAAAGTGTATATCTGATGGAAAACATAATGGCTAAACTCCTTCAAGTGGTCACCGGTAGTACTACAGTTACTGAGATTGATTAAAGATATAAACCTCTCCATAATCTCAGTGGTGGGGAAGAGTTCAACCGGTGCACTCTCCATGAAATTGGAACAATGTATACAGATGAGATTGTGATTGTACACAAATGCATATATTGCGACGATACAGTGATAGATTCAATAAGATTTACTCTGACCATCTCCTGTTTAAGCTTGAAAGTGTCACAATGGGCATACGAAGAAATGTATGGTTAAGTATATAGGTGCTGCATATGGTTAGAATAAGGTTAATTGGTGCCCAAATCTTGAATAAGATAGATTGATGTGCTGTCTACATCTGTTATGTGATCCATGTATTTTGTTTGTATGCTCACGTGATATGACAGCAGATGGGGATAAAGGTTAGTTTCAAAAAAATCTTTCAGATGTTTGAGGTCCATGTATAATCCTCCTAATGGAAAAGGTTGTAATGAAAGCTCCGCTAAATGGCACATTGTCAAACCTGATAACATTTCATGTTAAACTATCGAAGGGAAATACAAACTACTCTGCAAAATTTGCAATGGATTTTAAATGTAAAAGGATTTCCTGACATCTGCTGGTTGATGTAAAAATACCACGCTGGAGAAATTCGGCTGATCAAACAATGTACTTTATGTAGCAAAGATGAAAATACATAACCAACTTTTTGGGCTTGAGCCCTTTATTTTAAGGTATGAAAAGATGTCGCAGGCATCCAAACAAGATAGTAAGGGGTGGGTGGGGGGAGGGTAGGGAGAAGAGTACAGTCCCAAAGGCAGGAGGTAACAGGGGGATAAGGGAGGGAGGACACACCAGTAAGCAAAGGGAGGAGGGGTGGCTCTGAGAATGGAGAGGGAAGAGCATGGAGAGCTGGAGGAAAGAAAACAAAGGCAAAGTGAAAAATGGGAGAATGGAGAGTAGACGAGCAGAAAACCAAGAAGTGATGTTAATGACATTTGGTTGGAGAGTGCCCAGACAGAAAATCAAGTGTCATTCCTTGGAATTACCTTCCTGGTGGGTAGTACATGATGCCATGGACAAACATGTGAGCATGAGAGTGGGGTGCAGAATTAAAGTGGTTGGCTGCTGGGCGATCCCTGTCACTGATGCAGACAGAGCAAAGGCACTCAGCGAAGTGATCGCCCAGCCTCTCTGAAAGGCCACAAAGGGAGCATTGGATGCAATAGATAACTCCCATGGATACACAAGTGAAATGTTGCTTCACTTGAAATAACTGATGGGGGACCCAAATGAGGGTGAGGGATGAGGTGTGGATGCAAGTGTAGCACTGCCTGCAGCCACAGGGGAAGGTGCGGTGGAGAAGGGGGGGGGGGGGGTAGCAATTGGTGGGGAGGAATGAGTGGATGAGGGAGTCACCAAGGGAGCCTTCCTTATGGAAGGCGGAGAAGGGAAGATGTGTCTGGTGATGGGGTTCTGTTGTAGGTGACAGAAATACGGAGGAGGATGTGTTGGATGCGCATGCTAGTCAGGTGGTGGGTGAGGACAAGGGGATTCCTGTTTTTGTTGTCTCTGGGGGCAGAGGGGGTCAGGGAAGATGAGCAGGAAATGGAGGAGATGCGGATTAGGGCAGAGTTGATGGCAGTGGAGGGGAAGAAATGTTTGTGGAAGAAGGCAGACATTTTGGATAATCTGGACCGGAAAACTTATCTTGGGAACAGATGCAGCGGAGACCGAGAAATGGCAAGAAGGTAATAGAATCCTTGGCAGGGGACTGGATGTGAAGAAGTGTAGTTGTGGTAGTTGAAGGAGTTGCTGGGTTTGTAAAATATCTGGGTGGGTAGCTTGGTGAGTGTTCAGATTAAAGAATGCTTCTTTTGAAGATAGAGATCAAAAAAGGAGAGACTCATTGCCTGAGACAGACAAAGTGAATGTGAGATCGGGGTGGAAGTTGGCAATGAAGTGAATGAGGTTGGCAAGGTTATCACAGGTGTATGAGGCAGCCATGAATTAGCCGACAATATAGTGGAGGAAGAGTGGAGGGGCCTTGCTTGTGTTGGCTTACAGCATGGATTGCTATGCAAAGCCCACAGATGGCAGGCATATCTGGGACCCATGCGGGTATCCATAGCTACTCTTTTGATTTGAAGAAAGTGGGATGAGTGAAAGGAGAAGTTATTAATAGTGAGAACAAGTTATGCCAGGTGGAGGAGGATGGTCATGGAGGGTGACTGGGTTAGGTCTCTTGTCAAGAAAGAAACAAAGGGGTTTGAAGCCTTCTGTATGGGGATCAGGGTCGGCATTCGCAGACCATGCCCTCCAATGAGTTATTGTGCCCCTCCCCCCACTCACCTGCAGCACTAGCTTCACTAGGGGGTTGTGGTCTGCATCAGAGGGGGTCACACCAAAATGAATCGCATGGTTTTATCTCCTTGCGCTATTAGCACATGCGTTTGTCTGAAATGACAGAGGGAGGGGGAAGAGTGATGGCGCGGCGGAGGAGGTCCATTGCAGGTGTAGCACCCACATTCCCTTCCACCCACTGAGTGAATTCTCAAATGACAGTTTGTGCCCCCCCTCATCATTGTTACCCTAATGTCCCACCACCATTAGATCTCTTCTGACATTGACTCTGTGGGGGATGGAGGTGAAATGGAATTGGATGACCATAGTGAAAATGTAGTGGTCACGTTCAGGGAATTTGAAGTCAGTGAAGAGATAGAGGGCATGTGAGGTATCATGGATGTAGGTGGGGAGTAATTGGTCCAGGGAAGAAAGGATGGAGTTGAGGTAAGACGATACTTGTTCGGTGGGGAAAAAGCATGCGTAAACATTTGGTCTCCCTGGATAAATGGAATAATGTATCTTGGGTAAGAGGTAGAATCAAGCAGTGCGGGGTTGGAAAACAAAATTGGAGGCCATGGGAGGGAGGTGACCAGAAGTGATGAGATTGGTGATGGTGGCTTGATATACTCAGTGTGGTCATGGGGAGGTGTTTAGTAAGAGGAGATATCTGAGAGTTATCATCTGGTCTCAGCAAGGTAAAGGTCAGTGTGCCAGACCACAACAGCACCACTCTTGTCTACGGGTTTGGTAGTGAGGTTAGGATTGTTGTGCAGGGCAACTGTTTCAAACGTCTGATTTTATCCTCAGACAAAATGTCACTCCGTTTTAAACTTTGATGTTGGCCTGTCATTTGTGACACTGACCCCAATTTTAAACTGGTGGAAAGAGGCAGGGAATATTCAGAATAACATAGATCACTGGCCCCTCTGGTCCTGCTGCTATGCCCCAGTCTTGATCAGATTTTTTTTCATTTGGCAAGCAGAAGATGAGAAATAGTTTTCACTTTCATAACATGAAATCTTAAGAGGTATCTGATTCCTTCTTAGAAATCATAGATTGTGTCTGGCAGTTTCCAATGCCCACTCCCCCTAAGGCCCAGCAGTGGTTGAAGCACTCACCTTAGCCTAATTACCCAGCCTTCATTCACTGGGTGTACCCTCTCCTGGTGTCTGGTGGATCCTTTCACTCTCCAGATGGTTCTTCCAGCCCACAGATGCTTCCTTTCCACCTTGGCAATCTTCTTCCGCCTTTACACATGCTGATATACAGCCTTCATGGTCTTTGGCTCTCTGCAATCCATTCTCAAGGATTTCTAGCTCTAATCTGAGACTGTGTGATGAGTTTCCCCTTCACTTGGTCAGCTGTGCTCATTGCTTAGGTTCCCTGCAACCACTCTTCAACTCTTCCCTAAGACCCTGAGAGCTGATGTTGACCGGTGATATGTGATATGTGCCTTTTTCGTTATTCTCTGCAAGTTTTGTCGCATCCTAAATGTGGACCTCAAGATCCACTGTCACATGTGTAAATGGGTTGAGAGTATAGTTAGTTTCTGAATCCAACACTTAATGTAGCTGGAGAACACCAAGTTGTTTTAGTTTTAGCACTCCAATGCAAAAGGAGACTACTGTCCCTGAATTATCCCAGAGATGTTGTAGCATGAATAACAGCCCTCATGACTGGAAGGAGAACATATGCTTTTATTAGCTTAAAACTGAGGGTAGGGTCTTACAGTGGTCTTCATAAGGGCTCAGGGTTTAGGCGGGAAACCAGGGTTATAAATGGGTAGATGGGACAGAGCCAGCCATCAGTAAAACACACCACCAGTGAATCTCAATTCACTGCATTCACCCCTTCCTGCAGAATTCAGGGTCTGTGAATGAAGAAAGAGAACATAGATTTTTTTAAAAAATACAGTTAAGTACAAATTTAAGTGATCTGGGGGTTTGGAGATCCTGGTAGAGCGCCTAAGCAAGGAAGGGCCTTGGGCTCCTTGAGTCTCCTGGTCCCCTTGTGAGGGAGAATTGAGGGGCTGGGTCTTTGGCTCAATGATGGAGGGGGATGCACTTTCATCCTGATCTGTATCCCCTGAAGCCCTGACTGGGAATGGCGAGAATTAGCTCTGCAGCTCATAGGGCACTTGAGGCAACGGACTCTCTCTTCCAGTGTGTGCCAGGTCCCTGATGGAAATGGTGTCCTCCCTGCTATCTGGGTACTCCACATAGGTGTATGTGGGATTGGTGTGGAGCAGTTTCACCCTTTCCACCAGGGGTTTGGTCTTGCTTCTCCTCATGTACTTCTTAAGAAGGACTGGACCAGGAGGGGTGAGCCAGGTTGGGAGTGTAGTTCCCGATGCTGACCTTATCTCGAAATTGAATAGGAGGTCGTGAGGAGTAGCAATGGTCACTGAACATAGTAGCAACTGAATGGAATGGAGAACCCTGGGAAGAATTCCTGCCAGCGTGAGTAAGTCTTGAGCACCAGTTTGACAGCCTTCCAGACTGTGATGTTTTCCTTTTCAACCCGCCCTTTCCTCCAGAGGTTGTAGCTCATAGTCCTGCTGGATGCAATGCCCTTTGCCAGCAGGTACTGACATAGCCCTTTGCTCATAAAAGATGAGCCCCGGTCACTATGGATATAACCAGGATACCCGAACAGGGAGAAAATGTAATCTAAGGTCTTTATGAATGACAAAGTGGATGTGTCTGGATGTGAGATGGTGAACGAGAAGTGGGAGTACACATCAATAGAGAGGAAGAAAGTATTCTTGTTCGTGGAGGGGAAAGGTCCCTTAACATCAACACTGAGCCATTTGAAGGTCCTGGATCACTTGATCAGGTGCGCCTTTGTGGGGTAGTAGAAGTGGGGCTTGCACTCTGTGCAGACCTGGCAAGACCTGATCATTTCATGACGTCTTCCATGGAGTAGGGCAAATTGCGCTCATTGACAAAATGAGCCATGTGGGTAACCCCTGGATGGCAGAGTACATTATGCAGAGACCGCAGTTGGCCAGTGTTTGCAGGGGCACAGCTTCCTCGGGACAAGGCACCTGGAGGGTCATTAAGGGCTCCTAGTTGACAGCTGATGTTGACCCTCCACTTAGCAATTTTGTTATTTTAGATTTTTCCCCTCTTGACTTTATTAAACATAAATGCGACAGAGCGCTGGTCAGTATGAAATTTTATTGTATCACATCACCTCGTTTGGGAGATCAAATAGAAATATCCGTTCAAAAATAACACCCATGTACAATAAAACAACTGAATTTATCCAAAAGGAGGCTGGAAATTTTGTCAGTATTACTATAATTGGAAAATCACTAATGCACTGGACAGAAACAGATGTTAAATTGACCACCTTGTTGTGCAGACAAAGCTTTGACCAGAGATAGACCATTCTGTCTTCATGACATGTTCTGCTTTTCCATTGAAATAACCAATGATCTGTGCCATAACTTGTTTGCACCAATACTCTTATCACTTGAATTAAAGAACAAAACTATAATTAAAGTTCTCCAGATGATAACCTCTTTCTTTCAGGTCACCACAGAGTTCCTTTTTGTTTCACTTATTCAAGTGAAACATTAGGCAACCGGTCCTCTCCTCTCTTGTCTGAACCACAAGAGCTTTGACCAGGCTAAACTAAGTACTCACAATCCATCTTCCAAATTAAGTTTTTCCACAAGCTTGCCAGCTTGTCCTGTTTCAGTCCCAGCTGTTGCTGCCGACTGTAAAACTGCAAAACTGAATTCTCTCTCTCTGAGAAAAGCCTATTTTACTCTTTCTCTCTCTCTCTGCTTGCAAAACCACATGACCCTCCTTGAACATCAAAGAGCACTCCCAGGCAGCCTGTGGCTCTAAAACTACTCCTTCAAGTTCTTTCATCTGCTGCTTTTCAAAACAACAATCCATTAATGAAGTCTCTTGGGCTCTCCCCAAAGCTTTTGCAAAGGCTCTTGGAGCCGGACTGTCTAGCTTGAGCAGAGCTCCGGTATTTTAAATGAAATCTGTTTTGAAGTGTTTGTATGTGACCTACAGCAAAAAACCTGCCCCAATTTAGCTCCCAAAAATGTATCTATAATATGTCACACCACACTGTGATGCAGTCGGCCAGGACACTTTCGATAGAGCTCCAGTAGAAGGTTGATGTGATGGTGGCTGTATGTGTTGGTGACTAAAGAATCTGAGAAACCACGAAAGTGTGCAGCATCAGAGCAAATGCCAATAATATCAGCAACCAACCTACAAGCAAGTGCTATTTCCTTTCAACCATTCTGGCACTGGGTATTTCTTACCACTGATAATATATTGAGTCTTATGAGGTTCTGAAAGAGTATTAGCTGAGGCTTCAACTACAAAAAGTCACCACAGTGGGTGTTCTGAGCCAAGAGACTCATCTTTTGATGCTGTAAGGTAAAACATCATGAGATGGGAATGTGTAAGGAGTTACCCTGTACAGGGCTGTAACAAGAAGGGGAGGTGTCCTTGTACTCCTGTTAGGTAAAACATCATGAGATGGGAATGTGCAGGGCTGTAACAAGATGTGAATGCATCCTTGTACTTACAAGATAAGAGAGACATTGATGGATTGAGAGGCAGGAAGCTAGCAGGGAAAGGATAGCAACAGTTTTAGTCATTGGACAAGTAATGATATGATGATGTTCTAAGCACATATCCAAGGGTATAAAAAATCACCATTTTGCTGATAACGGCAGAATGCATTCTCCGACTAACATGTTTAGTTGCAAGTGTTACAATCTGGTAATAAAGAACAAAGAACCCTGATTTCGACTCAGCCTGGTGTTTGTCTCACTCATTCATGAACAAAGCAGACCTAACAATGCCCAAAGCCTTTCCACCATCTGGAAGCCCCTAGTCAGATCAAATAATCTTCACTTACGTGGATGAGTGCCAACAACTCTAAAGAAGTTTGACATCCATTTGATTGTCACTCCATCAACCCTACCACTGCAGTTATTCACTGAGACTATCTACTTTCTTAGCCAACAACCAACATCAATATGAAAAAAAAAGTAGGTGCAGTTAAGTCCAAATCCAACATCACTTTGGCTTGGTGATATACAGTTATATTGCTGTCAAAGCACAGAAATGCTGGAAAGACCTTTCCATAGGAGTTCAATGTATACTCCAACGTTTCGGCCCTGAGCCCTTCCTCAAAATATGAGTGAAAGAAGACAGATGTCTGCATTAAGTGTTCAGAAAAGAAAGAATGAAGAATGATAGGGGGTGAAGTACAGGGAGAAAAGGAAAGAGAAGGAGAGAGGAAAGGAGACAGAGAGAAGAGAGGGGAGAGGGGTGCTCTAACAGAGACATTGTTGTTAATACCATCCAGTTGGTGCATCCCCAGGTGGAAGATGAGGTGTTGTTCCTCCAATTTGCAGGTGGTCTCAGTATGGCAGTGCATGAGACCATAGACAGACATGTCGGTGTGAGAATGGGGCAGGGAATTGAAATGGATGCCCTCATGGAAATTTGCACTATTGTGGTGGGCAGAACCAAGGTTCTCATCACAGACACAGGTCAGATTCCAGTTGTTTCCTGATATAACTGTATATGCCATTGTATAGTGCGATCTTTGAAACAAAATTTTCAGCTTAAAATCAGGGTTGTCCTATACAATAGGTATAAAATTCTTACTTTGATGACAGTTACAACACCACCGCCATCTTCCTGCTGGCTCCGATGCAATCTCATGCATGTCCCGTCAGTTATTTATGAAGTTTCCATGCTCCTCTGTGGGGTACATCTGCCTGGTCTGACTGTGGTCGGCTCTGTACAGGTTTTCAATGGGTTCCAACAGTGGTTTATTTTAAAATATCCAAATAAAATTAAAACCTTTAAATGATAACTCATTATTAAAATGTATTTGCTTTTAACAGCATCCACTGGTCAGTGGTAAATGCTAGATCTGGTGTGGGGGGGGGGTGGGTGGGGGAGATGGGGTGGCCGTCTTATTCAAAGGTTATCGCTCAAAACCAACAATTAAGGTAAAAATTCAAGGGGTCATCCTATACAGAGTCAGCATATCTGTGATTAAAATCTGAAATTGTCTTGAATTATGCTGAGGAATAAATAAATAATTGTAGGTTGGGCTAAATCTTTGCTTAACTTTCTAAGTAATTTACATCTGAAATTCAATGAAGTTCTACCTTAGTGTTTCTCCCACTCACATACCACTTAAAGTAATCCTTATGCCATTGGTGCTCTGTGATTAGTAAAGGATTGCTTAAGGTGGTACGTAAGTGGGAAGGGAAGGTTAGAATCACTGCTCTAGACCCAATTGTTACTGAAATATTTTGCATGTGAAAAATTGTCATTGGCCCATTTCCTTTGGCATTATTAACCATGCACATAACGAGTCAATTAGGTACAATTAAAACAGTAGTTTTCAAACTTTTTATTTCCACCCACATACCACGTTAAGCAATCCCTTACTATTCACAGAGCACCAATGGCATAGGGAATACTTAAAGTAGTATGTGAGTGGAAAGAAAAAAATCGAGAACCACCTTTAGTCTCAGAAAGAAAAGCTGGACTTTTTTTAAATAACAACCATGGATGTCAACCTATAATATGTGATTTTTGTTCACATATTTGACACTGCAGGTGAAGCTCCATAGTTTTTTTTTCAAGAATAAACTTTATTCACAATAAAACTATGGAAAACTGTGCAAAGATTTTTTTTTGCATCCTTCATGGCGCTTGTAATGTAGAGATTCAACATTAGATGGCAGCAACATTTCAGTTTCAGCTTGATTACAGGTCTAATTAAACTTGCACCTTTGACAGATGCAAAGTTAACAAATAATCTGTGATATAATATTCATTCATGTTTGTCATTATGGTTTAATTCAAGCTAAATATGAATATACTAGATAAACTAAGTTGAATATGAAATATTTCAGATTTTGTCCAGTGCACTTTTTTTTCTGTAGATAATGTTGGAGAAATTTAGCAGGCCAAATAGTGTCCCTTATATAATAAAGATAACCGATGTTTCTGACTCAAGGTATGGAAAAATGTTGGCAGGCGTCCAAACATAAAGGTAAGGGGGGTAGGCATGGTCCCAAAGGCAGGAGGTAATATGTGGAGAAGGGAGGGAGGGCACAGCAGCGAGCAGGCAGAGGAGGATAGGTGAATAGAGAGGAAAGGGGGTGCAGAGCTGAGGGAATGAAAACAGGGGGAAGGGAAGGGAGGGAGAAAGGAGATCAGGTTAGCAGAAACCAGAGAAGTTGATGTTAACACCATCTGGCTAGAGAGTGCCCAGGCGGAAAATCCGATATCGTTCCTCCAATTTACGGGTGGTCTTGATGCAATTGTACATGAGGCCATGGACAGAATGTGAGTAATAGAGTGGGAGCAGAACAGAAATGGTTGGCCACGGGGAGGTCCCTGTCTTTGGTGCTAACAGAGCGAAGGTGCTCAGAGAAGCAATCTCTCAATCTGCGCCCACTCTCCGATGTAGAGAAGGCCACAAAGGGACAACCCGATGCAGTAAATCAGTCCTGCAGAAACTCAAGTGAAATGTTGCTTCACTTGAAAGGCATGCTTGGAACTGTAGTGAGGCAGGAAGTATGGGCCTAAGTATGGCACCACCACCAGCATCAAAATGCAAAGGAGTTGGAACTGTAGTGAGGCAGGAAGTATGGGCCTAAGTATGGCACCACCACCAGCATCAAAATGCAAAGGAGTTGGAACTGTAGTGAGGCAGGAAGTATGGGCCTAAGTATGGCACCACCACCAGCATCAAAATGCAAAGGAGTTGGAACTGTAGTGAGGCAGGAAGTATGGGTCTAAGTATGGCACCACCACCAGCATCAAAATGCAAAGGAGTTGGAACTGTAGTGAGGCAGGAAGTATGGGCCTAAGTATGGCACCACCACCAGCATCAAAATGCAAAGGAGTTGCTGAATCGGAATAGCAAGAACACTCAAAGCAGAGCATTGACCTATCCATAATCAATCCTATTATCTTTAAGATATGGTATGTGATAAGGTAAAACAGTCTTTAGACATTAGAAATTAATAATTATATTCAGAGTCCAATGTCTTCAAGCTTTGATTATTATTAAAGATTTTTACAAATATAACATTTTAAAACTTTTCATCTCTTTTCTTGCTTTCTCTGAAGTCAAGTTTTGTTGTTCATTCTGCACCTGACTCAATCATAAATACACCTGCTTCACATTACACTTCCTTTTCAGTCCATACATGAGTAATTTAATAGCCCTTTCATAGTTTGATTAGTAAGGAAATGCATGGGTCCCTTTGGTCTCCGATCACTTTATTACCTCACTGCATTATTATCAGCTCACATTTTCACAAAAATATCTGAATATTTTGGATGAAGATCAAGAATAAACAAGCACAAATGTTAACGGGTGCTTTCAGATATACCAATATTTGGACTGTTGTCATTTGCTTTCATTTACACTTTTGTCATTAATAATGATTTACTCATTACTATAGAAATAATAGTTTGGGTAAAATGAAGTCTGGCCTGCTTTCGTCAATGCTGTATTTCCTGTTGCTAATGGCAACAGTAACATTCTACAAACAGTTGCTGTAATCATTCAACTTTCCCAACTCTACTGTGGGATGACGATGACTCTTTATTTCACTAATGGTCTCTCATTAGGCTATCATTTAAAAGCAATTAATGTTGTTTCCAGGGAAATTAAAAATGATTGATGGTAATTACCTATTAATGTATATAATTAGACTGAATGGCAAACTTTGGTTATTTTGGAAATATTTCTCAATCAAACTGAAAGATGTGATTTCAAATTGTCACCAATGAGCTATCAGATACCCAGCTCATGTTTACTGTGGAAAGATTCTTCCCAGATAATGTCAAAGAGAGAAATTACTGTGCAAACATGCTTCCCACTTTATACTTCATTGAATTTTATTGGCACATTAAGGTACGCATTGAAGGAGAAAAATTTGCTCTCACCCACTTTGAATTTCAGGCTGTAAGGCCTGAACACTGAAAGATTAAAATTCGTTTAAAATTATGTTAACTATTAATATTCCAGTATTAAACAGAAACAGGATGATGAATCATTTTTAAAATAAAGCTTTTCTTTCCCTGAATAGATTTGGGAAATTATACAAATCAATAGCGTGAGAAAGTTACAAATAATATCAGAAGATGTAATTATTAATCCAGAAATTGACGATTTAAACTTTTTTAAAAAATCCAGCAATAAGTATTTCAATTGTTCATTTTAAAAAATAGTTACTGGTATCCATGTTTTGAGGTACAAAAAAAGTGCAACACTTTATGTTGCCATGTGCATTTTTTATATTATTTCTTAATTAATGGAATCAAAGAATGAGACAACATGGAAGACAATTTGCCTCATGCCTTCTCTTTGGAAGAACTATTATTATGTCCTTCCTACAAAGACTTTTTTTCCCCAGTGTTTTTTATCATATCACTCCTGGTTCTTCTGGAAATTACTTTCAGCATTGTCCATTGGATAATGACCCTTGAACTACTGGGATCAGTTCATTGAACAAATCTCCTCCTGTTTTTTTTTCTTTTTTGTCTTTCCAACAAAGTCCCTCATCTCAGATATCATTCTAGAAAATCTCTTTATCCACTTTGATATCTTTCCTTAAATATTGTAACAGAACTCGACACTAACTAACCAGAGTTTTAAAATGGTTCAGCTGTCGTGCTGGACACATCCAAGAAAGACGAAGCCACCACATTGAAAGTCATTAATAACTTTTTATTCAGATTCAGCCCTTTTAAGGGCAGCATGAGCTCAGTCACCTCGTGCATTGTGACATCATAATCGCTGCCCCTGAGCAGAAGACTTAAGGCAGGGAGAAACCCTGACAGCACCATCTTCCCATGGCTGCCCCACCACGTGGCGTTACACAGTTCCCACCCCCCAGAACAAGCTACGCGTCCTGCCACTTGGGCGGGCGGCCCCAGCTTTTGGGTATGGCCGTCTGAACCAGACGTGATAGGTCTAAGTGCGACGCCTTCAAACGGTCCACGGTGAAAACTTTGTCTTTATCCCCTATGTCCAAAGTGAAAGTCCTGCCAGTCCGCTGGAGGACCTTGTATGGACCTTCATACGGGTGTGGTAAAGGTGCCGTATGTGGGCTGCACCAAGCAAATACGAATTCTGCCGAGTCCAGCTCTTTGGGACGATGTGTCGGCTGGACGCCATGATGCGAGGGAGGTGGGGGGCTAGCGAAGATAGTTTCTTACGGAGATCTGCCAAAAGGTTTGCGTGCTCTGGGTCGAAAAACTCACCGGGCAGCGAGAGCGGCGCGCCGTAGATCAGTTCCGCAGAAGACGCCTGAAGGTCCTTCTTGGGTGCTGTTCTGATGCCAAGGAGGACCCAGGGCAGTTCGTCATGGCAAGCCATGACGGCAGATTTCATACTACGGTGAAACCTTTCCACCAAACCATTTGCTTGCGGGTTGTAGGCTATGGTGTGGTGGAGTTTATCTCCCAGGAGGTTCACCAGCTGAGCCCTGAGCGTGGAGGTGAACTGGGCGCCCCTGTCACTGGTGATATGCGGTGGGACTCCGAACCTAGCAATCCAATGATTCCTGGCGCACATCTCTGCAGAAGCCTCTTTGATGGGAACAGCCTCCGGCCATTTCGTGGTCAGATCGACTATTGTGAGAAGGTAGCACGCTTCTCTGGACACTGGCAGGGGGCCTACGACATCAACATGGATGTGCTGAAATCTCCACACCGCCGGATTGGGGCCTGTGTATGCTGGTGAACCTTGGAAACCTGGCACCTGGTGCAGTTCCTTGCCATCTCGGCCACCTCATTTTTGAGCCCGTGCCACAGAAACCATTCTGCCACCATTCACACTGAAGTCTTCACCGAGGGGTGGGCTAGGTCATGGACTAAGCTGAAAATCCTTGACCGCCACTGCGGTGGGACTACTTGGCATGGCGAGCAGGTGAAGACATCACAGAGCAGCGTGTCCAGGCTGTTAGGCAACTGAATGTCCTGGAGTTCGAGCCCAGAGATGGCAGTCCAGAGAGCCTGGGTCTCTATGTCCAGCTTCTGTATGTAGTCAAGGCCGGGGGTGAGAGCGTTGATCACCATATGAGAGAGCGCATCCGCCACGACGTTGTCTTTGCCTGGCCTGTGCTGGATGTCAGTGGTGAAATCCAACACGTAGAAGAGGTGGCGTTGCTATCGAGCCAACCACAGATCTTTGGTCATCGCGAGTGCCTGTGTGAGGGGGTTGTGGTCCATGAACACCGTGAAGGGCTTGCCCTCCAGAAAGTATCAAAAGTACCAGATGACCAGGTACAGCGCCAGCAGCTCCCAGTCAAAAGCGCTGTACTTGAGCTCCAGCGGGCGCAGCTGTTTGCTAAAGAAGGCCAGCAGGCGTCACTGTCCGTTGAGCCACTGCTCGAGTACACTCCTACCGCCGTGGCTGAGGTATGGGTGCACCAATAGTGTTGCATTGACAAGGGTCTCCTTTGTTGTGGCAAAAGTGATCTCTGCCTCCTCCGACCAGGTCAGGACTTTCTGCTTAGAGGCGATCAATGTGAACAGCGGTCACAAGGTGCAGGCGGCGCCGGAGATGAACCGATGATAAAAATTTACCATCCCCACGAACTCCTGCAGGCCTTTGAGGGTGGTTGGCTTGGGGAACCACTGGATGGCCGCGATTTTCTCTGGCGCCGGGACAGCACCTGCTGACGAGATGGTGTGCCCCAGGAACTGCAGCGTCTGCTTGCCGAACTGGCACTTGGCCACGTTGACCGTGAGGCCAAACTCCGCCGGTCAGGCAAATCGGGTACGGAGGTGGGACTTGTGCTCTTCGTAGTTGCGGCTGGCCATAAGGATATCGTCCAGGTAGATAAACATAAAGTCCAAGTCCCTACCCACTGCGTCCATGAGGTGCTGAAAAGTCTGGGCCACATTCTTGAGGCTGAAAGGCATACGCAGGAATTCAAAGAGGCCAAAGGGGATGATGATCACTGTCTTGCCGATGTCCTCGGGGTGGACCGAGATCTGATGATACCCCCGCACCAGATTGACCTTGGAGAAGACTTGCACGCCATGGAGATTGGCCGAGAAGTCTTGAATGTGTGGAACTGGGTACCTGTCCGGTGTGGTTGTGTCATTCAAGCGCCAGTAATCACTACAGGGTCTCCAGCCCCTGGAGGATTTGGGGACCATATGGAGATGGGATGCTCAAGCGCTGCCTGAGCGATGGACAATCCCCAACCCCTGCAGCCAGGAAAACTCCTCCTTTGCCAGCTGCAGCTTCTCGGGTGGAAGTCGTCTGGGCTTAGTGTGCAGCGCCCTGTGTGGAGATATGGTGGTATACCCATGCTGGGGTAAGGTGGTGCTGAATCGTGGTTGAAGGATGGCAGGGAACTCATGGATTAGGTTTGAATACTCATCCCTGGAAGTGGCGATGGTGGCGATCTCGGGGTTGAATACGTTTGTGGCATCCAGGCGCACCGAATGGAAGGTGCGAGCATTGACCAACCTCTTGCCCTTTATGTCGACCAACATTCCATGTGTCCTCAGGAAGTCGGCCCCTACAACGCAGTACCCACTGAGGCTAACATGAACTTCCAACGGAATTTCTCCTTCCAGATCTGGATCTGCACCCTGCGGGTACCGAAGGTCTTGATGGTGGAACCGTTGGTTGCCCGCAGGGTGAGACCATGAGAACAGGTGCGTGTCTCGAGGGCAGTTGGGGGCAAGGTGCTTAGCTCCGCTCCTGTGTCCACCACGAAAAGTCGGCCAGTGGACTTGTCGGTAATGTGAAGGAGGCTGTCCACGTGGGCAGCCATTGCAGCCATCAACGGTGGCTGGCCGGGTCATTTCTCCTGCTAGTCACATGGTTTTTGGCACTTATGAACTTGTGCTCCCCAGCGCTGATGGTAAAAACACCAGGTGGAATGGTGCTCCTCTGGCTTGTGCTTGGGGGACTGTTGCGGCTGGATGGCTCTTGGATGT
Source organism: Narcine bancroftii (assembly GCF_036971445.1). Lineage (NCBI taxonomy): Eukaryota > Metazoa > Chordata > Chondrichthyes > Torpediniformes > Narcinidae > Narcine > Narcine bancroftii. The sequence goes on from NC_091473.1 coordinate 36,121,483, forward strand.
GCAACCTGACTGAGGGCTGCTTCATTCTCCCTCTTGGTGCACCAGAGGGTGTCCACTCGGGCTCTGACTTGGTGTGGATCTGTGAAGTCCTCATCCGCCAGGAGCAGTTGAATGTCCCTGGGCATCTGCTTGAGGAAGATCTGACGGAATAGGAAACAAGGTTTGTGATCCTCTGCCAGTGCCAGCATGATATCCATTAGGGTCGATGGTGTGCGGTCCCCAAGCCCGTTGAGGTGCAGGAGCCTGGAGGCATGCTGCTGAGGGGAGAGCCTGAAAATGTCTTGAGGCCAGGATATTTACCCTTGGCCGGTGGGTTGTGTGTTAGATTGTCCACGCTGGCTGCTGTTTCTTCGTCCAGCATGCTCACCATGTGGTAGAACTTCATGGCGTCTGCTGAAATGTTCCTCAGTTGAAACCGTGTTCCTGCCTACCCGAACCATGTATGAGGGCAATGGGCCCAGAAGAGGGGAGCATCTTGATAGCAATGGCGTTGATCTCTGCCGGATCCATGTTCTTGAGACAAGGGAGGCATCTGGGCTCAACAGGGTCACCAATGTAGTGCTGGACATAGCCATGAAAGATTCAGCCACCACATTGAAAGTCATTAATGACTTTTTATTCAAATTCAGCATGCGCCCTTTTAAGGGCATCATGAGCTCAGTCACCTCATGCATTATGACATCATAATCGCTGCCCCTGGGCAGGAGACTTGAGGCAGGGAGAAACCCAGTCAACGCCATCTTCCCATGGCTGCCCCACCTCATGGCGTTACACGTGGGGCCGATTCGCCATGAGAGAGTGCGCCACCACACAGCACAATTTCCTTGCTTTATCCTACCAGAGTATATTTGTACCGAGAATGATCCATCATGTATATCCAACAGCCTCCTTTAATTCTGTCATCCACAACTTTATTTAGACATATGACTAGGACATTCTCGTCACCTATACTTGCTGTCTAAAATTGAGCTATTCTGTTTATTTTCCTCCTTATTCTTCCATCTAAATTCTATCACTTTATATTAATTAAGGCCAAAACGTTAAGGTAAAGGTGCATCAACTAATTTATTATGATCTTCATAATCTTTATTCCCTATAATATGAAAAATACATTGCTTTAGTTTATAACAATACATTGTACTACAAACGTACAATGTGCATCTTCATACATTAATTAAGGCACTGGCAATATAAGATTATGTTTAACAACTCCTGCTTTTCTTAGACAATTAACAAGATTGATAAGGAGTAACCAAGAGATGGAGTGTTGCAATACACCAAAGTGCTGGAGAAATCAACAGGTCAAGTACCATCTACCCGGGTCATCTACTGCTCCTGTTGTAGCCTCCACCATATCGGAGAGACTGGATGCAGACTGGGAGATTGTCTCTGTCGGCTGCATTAACAGGAACCACCCAGTGGCCAACCATTTTAAATCCACACACCATTCCCACACTGACATGTCTATCCATGGCCCTCATGCACTGCCAAACCATGGATCTCTGCAAATTGGAGAAACAACACCTAAAATTCCTTTTGGGCACTCTCCAACCAGCAGCATGAGCATCAACTTCTCCATTTTCCGTTAAAGCCCACCACTGAGCTTCTCTCTTTCTTTGACCCTCTGTCTCCTTTCTTCCAGATTTCCACCCCTTCCTTTCCCTCATCTTTCAGAGAACTATCCCCTCATCACCTCAGCTTTTTTCTCTTCTGCCCTCCCACCTATGACATCCTGTCAGCCTATGCCCCCCTCCCCTTCCTCCCTCCTCTCCTCCTCCCCCTCCCCCATTTTATTCTGGCACCTGCCTGGTCTTTGCTCATACTTTGACGAGGGGCTCCGGCCTGAAACATTGGATAACCTTTAATTCCGGTAGATGCTGCGTGACCTGCTGAGTTTCTCCAGTGGGTTTTGTGTGTTGCATTGCAATCACAGCGCCTGCAAACTTTCCTGTCTAACGCTAATAGATGGAGAATAGCTGGGCTTCCAAAATGCTTTTGTGAATGTCAGGCACCTTCTTCCTCATTGTCCCACCTTTAACTGCTTGTCCTTCATTCAGATGCATGCACTTTTTTTTTCTCTGTTTGTCAGTGGCAATGCAAATTAGGCAAAAATAAAATTAGCAAGAAGAGGTGCTTTTAAAATAGGGAAATCCAGAAGAGAGAGAGAGTGTGGAATGTTCTGGGCTTGAAACAGCAAGAGCATAGATACCACTGCCAGCCACTGCCACTGCTGACCTACAAAAGTAAACACAAAGGCTCTTTGACTTTTGACAGACAGAGAAGTTACTTATATTTGGGTGAAATTTATATTTCTTCTTTCTTCTTTGGCTTGGCTTCGCGAACGAAGATTTATGGAGGGAGTAAAAAGTCCACGTCAGCTGCAGGCTCGTTTGTGGCTGACAAGTCCGATGCGGGACAGGCAGACGGGGATCAGTTGGATAATTCACAAAATAACTGCTTTGAATTCTGACAGCAAATGCAGAGGAATTTGAAGGGAGATCATCGCACAGCTGAGAAGCTGCTGCCAACCAGTGACTTGGGAGCAACTAAGTCATTCACAAAGCTTAGCCATCGGTCTCTCTTCTGAAAGATACCCTTTATTCTCCAAAATTATTGGAAGCCTTGGTAACTTTCAGCTGCATTAATAAAAAGCAACTATGGATGATATTGGAGTGTTGGATGCAATCTTGCAGCACCTGTAGGAGGTAAAGAAACACAACGAATGATTTGGCCCTGAACCCTCCATTTGGCTGCTTTCGTGTTGTACTTGATTACTTTCTCCTGTTTTGCTAATCTTGTTCCATTGTTTCCTTCATCAAATAACAGTCGATTCAGTACCAATTAGAAACCAATATTTGGACTAGAGAATGCTAACAAAATTTGGCATAATGTCATTAAGAAACATATAGCTTAGATAATATCAATGAGCATTTCATCAGGTGATAAAGAAGAGAAGAGTTTTAAGAAGGAAATTCCAAAACTGGAATGATTTAGATGTTAATAAGTAATAGCACCAGATTTTAGGAAGGATACAAAAATCCCAGCAAGGATGCCGACAAATTGGAGTGGTGCCACCGATAGGGGATTTCAGATCCCTGGTTAGACTGAACAAGCTGAGGTCAAAATCCATGGAACAAAAAAGCCTGGGTGAAGATCTCACGGAGGTGTACAAGACTGATTTCAATATGGTAAGAAGAGAAGCACTGCTCCTGTTAGTGGATGGTCCAAGAATAGAGGCACAGGTTTAAATCAATGATCAAAATATTTTAGGGGGATGTGAGGTAAACCTCTTTCGCACAATGAGTAAAGGTAGCTGTGAGTATGGTGAAAAATCAAACAGGACATTCAAAAGAAAATTGCATCAGACCATAAAAGTGGCAGAGAGGACCACACCACTCCCCCCATTGATATTTGAAGTGGGCACGCAAAATCATCGAAGACCCCTCTACCCCACACACAGCCATCTTTCAGCTGCTCCCTGTGATCCGCGTCAAAAGAAGCAAAGACTTGTTGATCCAAACCAAGGCTTTTATTAACTAAAAGACTGGAGCATATCACAAGTAGGTCGACCAGTACAGAATGACCTGGTCTGGCTAGGAGCAATCCTTTAAGACCTGCCAGTCACAGTCAATCAGCCAATCACAGTCATCCTACACTACCATCTGTACATATGTACATATACACATTGGTTATAGAACCTGTACTATCACACTCCCATTGGGAAAGAAACACAGGAGGATCAGAGCCAGCACCACCAGGCTGAGGAACAGCTTCTTCCCACGAGCAGTGAGAATACTGAACGACCAAAGGAACTGCTCACACTAACTGTCTAAGATTCTCATATTCACAAAACAATTTTTATTTTTTTATTTATTTGTATATATGATTATTGCATATGTATTTGTCTTCATGTGTATTTGCGTGTTTTGCACTGAGGACAGGAGAATGCTGTTTCAATGAGTTGTACTTGTGCAATCAGTTGACAATAAACTTGACTTAATTGCACAGGGGTTAATAGTTTACAGGACTGGGTAAAGAAGGCAATGAGACTATCAGAATTTCTTCGCTTGAAGCTAGTACAGATGTCCTCTTTTTTGTGATGTAAATGAAATATAAGAGATCCAGATGGAAGGGTGCACTGAAGCTTAGTTTCAAGATTACAGAGATAGGGAGGGAAGTTTTGAAGGATCTTGAAAATTAGAGTGTTGAAATTGTTGAGCCTTCTGCAAGAAAATCATGGTTGAAAAAAATCTGCAGTAGATCAATTGAGATAATTTTTGAGTGGATAGTGTTAAGCTAATGGAGTAGATGGCCTCAGTGATGGAGTTCAACGTGGACTTGAGATTCCAAGGAGCGTGGCAAGTTACAGATATTGTCAAAGAGAAGGATTGAATTGGCTGCAGGATAGAGATTGTGGCAGGGATTGAAAAGTGTTTGCAGTCGAGCAGTTTGCTAAAACAGAGGTAATATGCAAGTTGAGAGATGTCAGTGAGGTATTGCTGGGTGTAGCTTTTGACATTATGTTTGTGATTGACAGAACAATCCTAGAATTTTTTTTTAATACAATGCTCATGTGCATTGGACTTCTGCTTTAGCCACTAGTCCTGGTAGTGAGGACCTTTCAATTTCTGAGGAAAAATAATTGTTCTCAATTGTTCATCTTTCCACCAGTTACTTAGATTCTGGTCTTGATCAGAAATGTTGACAATTCATTCAGCTCCACATCTGCTGCCTAATTGTTGAATTCCTCCAGCAGTTTGATTTTTTTTGCTCTAGATTACTGCACTTGCCTTTAATATTTATTTTAATTTAATTTTTATATTTAGACATTCAGCATAGTAACATGGCCCTTTCGGCCCTCAGGTCCATGCCGTCCAATCTCGCTCAATTGACCTCCAACCCGGGACATTTTATTTGAAGGGTGGGAGGAAACCGGAGCACCTGGAGGAAACCCTCACGGACATGGGGAGAACAAACAAACTCTTACAGACAGTGCCAGATTCAAACCCCTGTTGCTGGCACTGTGACAGCATTGGGCTAACTGTTATACTAACTGTGCCGCTTGATTCTACGCTCCCGAGTTATTTGACCCCATAGTTAAGAGAAATAAATCCTAAACTATCCTCACTGTTTCTTAATGAGTAGGTACATGTGAAATAGGATGGGTCAGAAGATCAATCCAAGAGTAACCTTACTTTCCAACATTGCAACTATTAATTTCCAACACCACTGTAGTTTCAATCCAATATGTTCACGATATTAAAATAACACAGCACAATTTAACTAAACAGTTCTTTATCATTTTTAAAATGTAAATTTTCTGTCAATTTTGGGTATAATGCAAAGGATAGTAAAACTGTATCCTGTAATTTTCTATCAATTTACTGGTAATCCTTTAATGCATGGATTTAAAAACTGAGTGTATTTATAAAATCTTCTAAAATTCTTTCATTCACCACAAGCCAATTATCTAAATCATGACTAACAAACTTTTACATGGTTCATAATCGTGATATTATTTTGACTGCAGGATACCATACTGTATTAAGACCTGGAGAGGGGGCTCTTATACTGAAGATGTAGCATTTTTTTTTACAAGAGGCTATCATTCAGTCAGAGTCATCTGGTAACAATGATATCTTAAAACATTTTTTTTTTCATTTCGCCCATTATAATCATTTCAAAACCTCTATAATGAAGTGCTTTGAGAGACTGGTCATAGAACATATTAACTCAGAGCCCCATCCAACTTCAAGCACAACCATAGGTTCAGGGCAGACACCATCTCCATAGCCAAGAGAGCCTAGCAGCACCTCTACTTCCTGCGAAGGATGAGGAAAGTTCATCTCCCACCCTCCATCCTCACTACATTCTAAAGAGGATGTATCGCGAGCATCCCGTGCAACTGCAACACTGCCTAGTTTGGAAGCTGTACCTCCTTGGACTGAAAGACCCCGCAGAGGATAGTGAATCAGTGGAAAAGAATGTTGGGGCTCTTACAACCACGAAAGGCATCTACAAGACTCAATGTAGGCAAAACTCAATAAACATTGTGAAGGACTCCACACACCCCTCAAGTGAACTATTTTGCCATATGGTAGGAGGTACTGCAACACTCGGGCCTGTATGTCCAGATTGGGCAGGAGCTTTTTCCTTCAAGCCATCAGACTCCTGAACTCCCAGAACATTTGGGGATTGAGTATTGTGGAATGTTAATGTATAAGTCTTAAATATTTGAAATGCATTGAATTTCTATTCTATCCCATATTTATGTAAATATGCTCAGTGGTCCTGGAGAAACACTATGTTGTCTTTACCATGTAAGCATGGTATGAACGACAAATAAAGGTGACTTGACTTGAAATAGAGGTAGTTGAGAGCCCTCTTGGGTGTGGTCAAAGAGAAACCACTGCGAAGGAAAAAGTAAGATATCTTTAAATCCTCAAGTTAATTAGTCCTGTTGAAGGGAGGTGTCGGGTATGTGCCTATGCTCATAAATGACATTCAGATTTGATCTCGGGATTAGACAGGGGCAGTTCATGGTTCTGGAGATACAAAAGAGAATAGATGCTGGAATCTAAAACAAACTGCAGACTGAACTTGATGGGTCAAACAGCATCTGTGGAGGGAACTGAACTGTCAATGTTTTGGGTTGAAACCCTGCTTCAGTACTCATTACCATTGGGTTGTAAACTAACCACGGGGAATATGAGGTGTTGTTTTTCTGGTTTATGTTTGGTGATTCTATAGAAATGAAGGTGGATAGACAGGTTGGAGTGGGAATGGGACAAAGAGATAAAATTATGTGCAACTAGATGGTCTAGTCTAGTGTGGGCTACATTGGGAGAACCATATGTAGCAGACCAGGTAGGAAGGAGAGCAGATATATATCTGTCTCACTTGGAAGGCCTGTTTAAGTTTGCTGGATAGTGCTGAGGGAGGGGTGAATGGACAGGTATGGCTCTTCCTTTCGGTTGTATGGAAAACTTCAAGGGGACAGGAAGGGGTGGATGAAGATGGATGAGTGGACCAAGGAGTTACAAAGAGATTGTTCCCTTGGGTAGGGAGAAAGAGAGGGAGATGGAAAGGTATGTAATCACATTGGAGCTGACGTATGAGAATGCGTTGGATAGGGATGTTGCTGTGGTGAAAGGTACAGACCAAGAGAACTCTATTGTTGTTCTGTCTGGCAAGAATGGGCATTACCTCCTTTTTTATTATGTTACAGTGTTCACTCAACTTCCTCCTGAATTGGCCTCAAGAGCCATTCAATTCAAGGACAAATCAAAAATGGATAACAAACACTTCCCTACAATGAACAAAAAATAAAATCAACACTGTTGTTGGATTTCTGTAGCATAGCAGGAAAAGCAAATCAAGTGATTAGTCCTTTTGCCTCTTGGGAATCACAATGACAGGAACATTAAGTCACACAAGAGAAATTCTTCAAGCAGCATGACCAGAGTTGTTTCCTCATCTGTCTCTGCATTATGCTAAACTGGTGGAAGAAAATCTTCACTCCATTGGATTACAAGAAAAATATTGTACCTTGAGTTTATGTTAGAATACTAATAAAACTGAGGATGCTGAAAAAATATATGTCAGGAAGACTGATTTTAATTCAGCAATTTATTAATTGGTTCATTAAAAAATAGGTCATTTCACAAAAGATTTGTTCAACAACAAAGTGCAAAGTCTGCCAAAATGTCCATTGAAATAAGGAGAGAAGAAAATAGTCCCATTTTGAGTGTAATCCCATGGCTATGATGAGCAATGAGCATGTAAACAACACATAGTTCTGCTTTACATTTTCCTGCCATTGTGATCTTGGAAAGGGTGTGATGAGCAATGGACTGGGGTAAGATGGATAAGTTGTGAGATGAACTGGAGGGGAAATGCAAAAGGTATGCAAAGATGGTGGAAGATCTCAAAGAGCAAGGAGAGAGGATACTGTGGAGATAACTGAATATGACTGGGAAAACTTGGACTGTGAAGTGATCGGCAGGGAGAAGGATCAATAACAATAAACATTTGAAGAATTACTGGATTAAGTTTGCCTTCTCTGACCACCGGCACTGGCCCTTTAACTCCAAAGTGTGCTTCACCCCTCCTGCTCAAGCTTGCTTCAGCAGTTGAGGACTCTTGTTAGTTGTAAGTATTGTGTGCAGTAGATTTGTGTGCAGGTGAGGTCAAAGTAAACATTTTACACCATTTAATCACTAAATATAATGCAGTTTCTGTGTACATGTGCTTGGTGAACCAGAAACTAAAATGTGGCATTTGCACAAAGTCTTCATTTGGAAATATTAAAAAAAGTATTTCTGTAATAGTTATGCGTCAAAGCACTCCACTATGTAATAGAATTTCTGTGGGTTCTTCTTTCAACAACAAAACAGAATAACTGATCATTGTCAGAGGAGAGAAGTTTGAAATTAATCAGATCATATTGGAAATTAGACAAGAAAGACATTGTAAACACTGAATCTAAAGCAAAGAAATAATTATCCTCTAGAAGGGTTTCAACGCATAATGCTGACTGTCCATTTACTTCCATGGAATAAACCTGACCAACTGAGTTCCCCTAGCAGTTATTGTTTTATTGCTGGCATTAGAAAATTTCAAATAGCTGATATCTTGTATGTTTTGCTTTAGGGACTTGAGAGAGAACATGCTTATAAAGAGATATGAAAAAGAAGAGGGTGTGACAGCAGACTCTCTCAGGGCGAACCGGTCCCGCGTGTAATGCTGCTTGGGAAGATAGCGCCATTGGGGGTTCCTCCTCACTCAAACCTCCCGCTCAGTGTGTGCCCCAGGCAGTGATCATGATGTCACCACGCACATGGTGACTGAACCAATGCTGCCCTTAAAGGGTACGTGCCAAATTTAAATAAACACAGTCATTAACGACCCTCAATGTGGTGACTGTGCTTTCTTCAGCTGCTTCCAAAAGAACATGTTTTCTTTCTTTTTAAAATATTTTTATTAGTTTTTATAAGAAATACAGTACAATGAAGAAAAGGGAACAAACTGAAAATACAATATCACATATATATATATATATATATATATTTATATGTGTGTGAGAGTAAATGCATTCAATCACAATAGAAACATTTACATCATATGAAAATAAGACATAAAAGGTCTCCATGTATCTTCAAATTTCACCGATGAATCAAATACATGATATCGAAAAAATGAGAAAACCATTGAAACACTGTTGGAGGTCTAGAGTTTTTTCATTTGAATAGAATGGCTCTTCTCGCCAACAATGCAGAGAAGGCCACGACCCATTGAACAGGTAAAGAAAAGCTCACCATGTATGGGTCAATAACCCTGAAAAGAACAGTTATTGGATTGGGTCGTAGCTCCATCTGGCGTATAGTTAAAAAGATATTAAAAAAATCTTTCCAATAGTTTTATAAGGATGGATAAGACCAAAATAGAGCAATTTGCATCTGTCACAAATAGGGTTAATATTAGAAAAAATACTAGCCAATTTATCTTTGGACGTGTGAACACGATGCACCACTTTGAATTGGATTAATGAATGTCAGACACATATAGAAGATGTATTTACCAGTTTAAAAATCTTGCCCCATAGATCCTCAAATAAAGGTCTTGCAAGTTCCAGTTCCCAAGCCTTTTTAATCTTATTGTGAAATATGGGACATAATTTTAATAATATATCATATTACAATTCCAATTAATCCTTTCTGAGAACAATTCAATTGAAAAATATTTTGTTAACTAAAACTGGTGGATATACAAATGGAAAATCCAGTAATATGTTCTTTAAGAAATTTCTAATCTGTAAATATCTTTTAAAAATGAGTATTTTGAAAATCATATTTACTTGCAAGCTGAAGGCGGCCCATCTGGACTTATCACAGCCGCACCGGCCACGCCCAAGCGCCGGGGCCGGCTGCCAAAGTGACAGGACGTGTAGCCGGTTCTGAGGGGATTGGGTAGCAGCGCACATCCTCATGGTGAACCGGCCCTGCTTGTATTGCTACGTGGCAGGGTAGCCATGGCCATGAGCCAGAGGTTTCTCTCTGACTCCAGCATCCCTTTCAGCGCGCACCCTGGGCAGCGATTATGATGGCACAATGCACCAGGTAACTGAGTTCATGCTGCCCTTAAAGGGGCGTGCTGAATTTGAATAAAAACTGTCATTAAAGACCCTCAACATGGTGGCTGTGTTTCTTCCACTGCTCACACCGCCACACTAGCTCCCATAAACAGATGAAATATAATCTAAACAAAGTTAATTCCCATCGTAACTTCATAACAACTCCATTGATAGGTCAGATAAGAATTAATAAAACTAATCTAAATACAATTAAACTGTTATCACTATAAATCACATGACCATGTGATGTCAACATTATATATCCAATAGAGCCCTTTTTCTACACACGAGCATAAGGAAAGGTATTCTCTTTAAAAAAAAACAATATTAGCCACCATTATCCTGATTTATACAATACTACAGTCTCAAAAATACTTCTAAACGCCATATTTGATATATTTTAGACAACACAACCTCACAAAAACTTAGCAAAATGCCATTTTATCAGATTATTTTGTACAAATAAGTAAAGGAACACTAACTTGAGTTCACCATACTCTATTGTTATGCCTTTTTTGGTCAGCCCAAAGTAAAACATCTTTTCAAATCGCCATATTTAATTTGTTCGAACTACTCCAAAGCTTTCTAATTTAAATGAATACAATCCATTATTAACTCATGTTTTCAATTCCAAACTGTTCAATACTATTTGCAAATTTTTAAATTCATCAAAAACAAAGCTCTGAGTTGAAACATTTTAAAAAAAACATCAATTAGACAGCTCTTAACAAAAGGAAAAGAGAGGGGCTTTTCCCATCAATTTCAACAAAATCACTTAAGTAAGATCTAAGTGCCACAGTTATCAATTCCATATAATATGGGGGGAAAAAAGCTTGAAGAGAGAAAATAATTTCCCCTAACAATCTATACAAATTAGAAACATATATTCCCCCTTGAAACTCAGATCAGCAGAGAGAAAATAAAACCAAACCCCTGGTAATCCTAAATGGTACCTGCTCCAAAAATATAGAAAAAAATTAATTTGTTCTTGACAAAGGAAGATCAGGAATGGCTGAAATCAGGTTTGGAATTGGCTTGATTAACAGTATTAAAATACTTTTTTTGCCCATCATTCTGAATGGTTCTCAGACATGCTGGATAACTAGTTTGAGATCTTCTTTGAACAAAATCTCCATAACTTCATGAAACTTCTTTCTCATTACAACCTCTTCAGAGCACAAGTCTTCAACCAACCTGATAGGTTGGCCCTGGTAATTCAAGTCCTTTCTTTTATGAGCTGCTTGAATAATCTGTTCTTTGGAAATAATGAGAAGATACGATTACCATTCTTGGCTGATCTCCATTCCGTTGTTTTGGAAAAGATACTCGATGGGCATGATCCAGCAGACGATGTCTGGTAAAAGCTTCATCATCAAATAATTCTGTAAGTATCTCGGTGAAAACTTGTGCCGGAGATTTCCCTTTCTCAACATCTTCTTTAAGTCCCAAATTACAGATATTGTTTCTTCTGTTCCGACCTTCAAAGTTGACCAGACAAGACAGAAATTTATTGTTGCTGACAGCCTGCTCCTTTACAGTAGTTTTGAGCTTTTCCATTTTATATTCTGGCAAACTAATTTTGCCTTGCAGAGCTTCTTCCAAATCCTTTAATCGACTTTCAGACATAGACAAGGCTGCCATAGATCTGTCAAGTTTGTCCTCTAGCTTTTGCATAACATGCATTAATTTGAAGTTGTGCTTTAATCAATCTGGCAACCACTACCGAGATATTAGATCCCTCTTCTGCTTCAAATTCAGTAGTATCCTTTTTCTTAGGAACTTTTGGAGCCAGTTTCTTGATATAGTTGTTAATATCTTCAACAACAAACAATTCCTCCAAACTTTGAACACTTTAGTGCAAAACAAGTTAGGTCTTGAAGTGGAAAGAGTTAAATGTTGGAAGGAGCTAACAGCTCACACAGGTTATTCCATGCAGATGTCAACTGAATGCCCAAGATGGATCCAAAAGCATATCATATATCAGGTTTCCTGAGATGAGAAAGTTACCTCAATGCCCTAACACCAACCACAATGCATCAGTCAGGAGTATTAAAGTTAGGCTCATCCATGGAATGTTTTCAATCACATTAAAATAATGCAATCTAAGAATACTCCAGAAGCTCAAAGCCATCCAGGGCCACTTGAATGGCATATGTTCCAGCATCTAAATCCTTTGTTCTTTCTTCACGACCAATGCACAATGGCTGTTGAGTGCATACACAGCAGCAAAGTCCAACCAGGGATAACGTCTGAGCTCTCATAAAGATAGGATTGAACACTGTACAGGGCACCTATTGTGACTCTTGACAGCCTTTCCTAAATATGTCAGGGGTCTTCCAAGGACACACTAATCAGTGGGATCATGGTGGGAAGTCTGCTCTATTGTCTTCCATGTGGCAGCCTTGCATTTACTATCTGTGTATTCGAGCACTCATTACAGTTTGTTGCATGCAGCAATTCGAATCCAGGATATTCAAATAGGCTGCTCATTTGGTGACTATTTCACAGTTGAAGAACAACTACAGTGTAATCAAATTTTGATATTGTGTGGTTATTCCTCTGGTGAGTAACTAATCATAATATCAGATGCACATCCAAAATGCCCTTTTCACGAGAAGCTATATTTTGTGTTACGTATTTCCAGCTTTTTGTTCTTTTATTTTATGCATGCATTGTATTATATCGCAGACCAGCAGCAATATAAATTCAGCAAGACAGCATTATTGTTTTTTTTTTAATATTCATTTGGACAAACAATTGTCACAACTCTCCTTTTCCTTGTGTAGGGGAAATGAAACTCGTGACTTCCTTGATGCCTCCAAAACCCAGGTGTGGATCAATCAAAATGACCTTTCCTTTGGTCACAGTGGGGTTTAATAATTCCCCTGACAGAGAGAATCAGCTGAGTTGACCATTTCCCACAATCACTCCACTTCAGTGTCCCTGAGATGGCTGGTGGTCAATAATGAATGTAGTTTCCCACTCACATGACTCTCTCACCACCTGTGGCCCTGGAGAAAGCAACAAATGTTCTTTCTCTTCCTCTATACTAGATGTTGCCACCCAGTCTCTCCACAGCCATTAAAGTGCTCCTCACATTAAATGAAACGGGAACTCGGAATAATTGAAAGTTTGCAAGTCTTCTCTGTTTGTTCATTTCAATATCTGACACTGCTCCAGAATTGAGCTTTAGATGACTTTATGCAGTGTTACAGTTAATATCAATGTTGTCATGTACCACAAGGCTCCACTTGCTTTTTCCCTTGAAGTAGCTTATTATTTCACTGGAAACAACAAATTTGGGCTTCAATTGATAACAACTGTATTATTACTGATGTTTAGAAAAGCCGAATAAAAATAATTTTGGAGAACTCATGAGCTGATTGGCATCTTTTAGCACAGGTTGTAGTATTTGTCTCAGGAATTAGGAATTTGGATGGTCAAGTACAAAATCATGTACCAGTTGAAGGGCTTTGTCAATTCTTCTCAGCCCAGCCACTTGATTGAAGATAATTAAAAAAACAAACACATAAGGAACGATACTGTTTAATTGGATACGACCTCTATGAATTGTGGTCTGTCCATGTGCCAGTTATGGAGAGTTGTTAAAAACTCCCCATCCAATTTAATGGATCCAGTCTTCGGAGACAGTATTTCAGAGGATCGTTCCTGGACCTAACACACAAATGCACTATGAAGAAAGCATGTCAGCGCCTCTACTTCCTCAGGAGTTTGTGGAGCTTTGGCATGACAATGGAAACTCCAGCAAATTTCTACAGATGTGTGGTGGAAAGTGTGCTGACCGGCTGCATCATGGTCTGGTGTGGGGAACACCAATAGCCCTGAGTGGCAAACCCTGTAAAAGGTAGAGAACACAGCCCAAGACATCGCAGCCAAAACCATAGAGAACATTTGTAGGGAACGCTGCCATTGGAAAGCAGCAACAATCGTCAAGGGTTCCAAATCACCCAGCACATGCTCTGTTCTCGTTGCTAACATCAGAAAGAGGTATAGGTGCCACAAGACTCACACCGCCAGGTACAGTAACACCATCAGTACAACATCTGACTCCTCAACAATAAACTCACTCAGGGACTTAATTAAGGACCTTTGCTTGGTAGGGACTTTTCCCCTCTTGTTAGGCTTAACCAGCAGCAATTGAGAGATGCATAAACAGATGGGTTAAGTTTAACTCAAAATTTATGAATGACAGTCAATAATAGAATTAACTCAATAAACATAACACCAAAAATAAGCCGTAATGGCAAATATATACTAACAACAGATATTCATAATGTGTATGTGTTAAAAAACCCAGATCATTACAGTCCAAGCCCAAAATGCCCCAAAATAAAACTTCCAAAAGAAAAACTTCAAGTCTGTCACGTCAAGTCAGTCGGTCAAAAGAACAGTCCACAGAATCTGGTCTCCAGGCATGGATTTCATAATGTATTTGCGCACATTTCTTTTCGTTGAACATGGAGAGGGATGACTGTTAACACTGTAAGCAAGGGAATACAAGAAACTTTTGTGAGTTTTCTAATGTGGTAATGACCACCTTTAATTTCTTCACAAGGGGAACTTTCACACAGTGACACTAGGTCTGTACCTCCAAAGCCCTTTTTTTTAAGGTTGCCAAGTGACCTTCTGTCACACGAGTCTTCTCTAAAACCCTGTCTTGGGTTGTGAAGTGACTTCTGCCACACAAAGTCTTCCTCTTGAATGGGAACTGGAGAAGCACAGGTCGGACACATACACACACTCTGAGAGTCAGAGTGTCACATACTGCTGTCAGGGCAACAAGGCTGGCACCCACAGACAAAGCAGCTCAATCTCTTCTAACTGAAGCTGCTGGGTGAGCACACTGAGAGAGAACTCCCCACATCAGTGTTGGGACCCGGGCTGGAATGAAGCAACTCATCCTCCTGCCTGCTGAAGCTGTCGGGTGAGCACCCACACATGGACCACCGAACGACCAACTGGCGTCTAACTAACTGTTCAAACTCAGTGTGCTGGGCTCCTCAACTGCCCCAGCGTGTGCCTTCAGCTCTCCTGATTGATGGGGGTTGGAGGGGGTGTTGAAAACAGCAGGCACGCTCTCCATGAGCCCACCAGCTTCAACGTGTGACTCTCATGCTCCTGTCAGCTCTCAATTTTCCCAGCACGTGGCTCTCACGCTACAAGCAGCGGTTCACTTTCTCAGCATGCTGCTTCAGTGCATCCCACAGTGTGCATGCCTCTCTCTCCTACTGCATATTCAGTCCTGGCCCTGTCTAAAAATAAAGCTATCCAGGGTGCATAACACTCTCTCTGTATTGGACAGTTTGTTTATATTATTTGTTTACAAGTGTATGTTGAGTCAATTTTTGCATTACCAATAAGTGATCACCCGCAGGAAGAATCTCAGGATTGTATGTACTCTGACAATAAATCAGAAAATCTGAACTTTTTCACAATAAGTAGGCCATAAGAGCACTAAAAATGAAACTGGAATTTTGCTAATCTTTTAGTGAATGCAGTTTTCCTCATTCAAATTGTACATGACACCTCATTGGCACTGAAAATGGCCAAAAAAAAAACATACTTGGAGTCTGTATTTGCTGGAAGTTTTCAATTTAGTCACAACTTCACAAAATTTTTTTTTAATGATAAAACTTGTTGCAAGTCAGGAATTTTTAATCTGAAATGACAGACTTTAAAATTCTTACAATTATAAATAATTATAGGCACCCTCCAAAAGGATAGCATTAACATCGATTCTCCAGTTTCCATTCACACCCCCTACCAATCGCTATTTCTCCTGACCTCTTTCCTTTTCCCAGTTTCCTTTCTTCCAGCTCTATATTCACCCAGCCACCCCACTCCTCCGATCAATTCTCACCATTCCTCTCCCTTCCTCCCGTCTATGTCCAGTTATCACCTTTTGTCTGGGCTCCCTTTCTTTCCTTCTCCCCAGCCTTTTAATTCAGACGCCTCCCTGCTCTTCTCTCGTACTCTGAAGAAGGGCTCAGGCTCAAAATATCAGTAATACATTTGTATTCACGACCAATGTGTCAGGTTTCTGACAACATTAGCTAATGTGATTCAGTATCTAAGTAGTTAATTGACCATGAAGAACAACATAAATTGGATCCATATCTATTACTTCTGGATATAATCAAAATAACACTCAAATGCAAAACACTTTTCTTACTCAGGAAAATGTCATTGGTCAATTATAATATACCTAATATTCAAATTCACAATAGCTGGTAATTTTCCACAAGTGCGTTTGTAAATGAGGAAACCAATGGAGCTGCAAGAGCAGGACTTGTAATGTGAAGAGGATTATTTAAAAAGCACCTGGAAAGGAGGGTGCTTGTTTAAATTCCTCCATAGTTTAATTAGCTTTAGCCGATAAAGGGGAGCTTAAGTGGAGTGACCACTGTGGGAGTTGACAGTGGGATTTTGAATCTGTGGTGTGAGAGCTTTGATGAACAGAGACTCTGATACAGGTAAGGCTAAGGAGGATCTTTTATGATCAATCCAGAGTTGAAATTGGCAACTGGGCTTGAAGGGTGGTAGTAGGAATGAGCTTCTGCTGCTACACAAATGCTCTTCATGGTCTGCATCTCAAACAGCTAAGTCCAACTCTTGGACTTCATGTGTGTCACAGTTCTTATGCCAGGTGGAGCTGTTCTCACTGACAGGATAAGGGGCAAAGGTGGGCCATTGGTGCCTTGAAACAAGTTCCTCTGGGCAGATGGAATGTTAACTACAGATAGTTACATCTTGGAGAGGGAAAACTCTGATTTCTAACCTCTGTGGCCTTGTGGCTATACCTGCTCACAGGAAAGGCTTTAGGAGTAAACTCTGGGGAAAAAAAAATCTTGAGTTGGAGTCCTGAAGGTAGTTGACTGCTGTACCCAGTGCTGGCATAACAACTCCTGTGATACTGTTGGCACCAAACTGTATGAACTTCTATTTTTCCTTTAAATCTGTGACTAGCATGGAGATGGGTTGGGGTGGGGGGGGGGGGTGTCAGGAAGTTTCCACTGCATGGGCAACAGACAGATCTCCATATCAACTCTGTCCTGGGTAGCACCTTGAAGAGGCTACCAGAGGTACAGTACCCATGGTTGACGATGTCTGATGGAGGCCACAAAAAGTGGCAATGACAGCTCGAGGACTGTTCTGCTCCAATTTCAGGATGTGGGATAGCTCAAGTGTCTCTGGTGACCACACCTGAAAGAAGTGTATCCGCCTGCAACACCTTGGGGAATTGTGTTAGAGAGATGGAGGTAGTGAATGCTAAATCATTCAGGAGGCAGAGGGGTGATAAACAAAACCTTTTTAAAGAGTCAGACTCCCACAAAAGGTAAGAATTAGGTTATTGGGTGACTGTTTGGAGAGGGAAAGAGACTAGGCAGTCAGTGCAGAGCACCCTGTGCTGACCCTCAAAACAATATCTATACTGTTTTGCATATTCTACAAGGACAACTTGTATTGGTCAAGTCTGGTTCTTTGGCTCAGCAGGGAAGGGGCAAGGAGGAGACCTATAGTGATTGGGGATTTGATAGGGGAACAGATAGGACGAGCTGAGCACAAGACTGTAACTCCCAGACAGCCTCCCAGATGCTATAGGGAATAAGGGTTAGGGACATCTCAGATTGAGTCCATAACATTCTTAGAGTAGCCACATATCATGGTCTTTGCTGGTACCAATCACCTAGATAAGGAATGGCATTGAAGAGGGAATATAGATACTCCTCTAGTTATGATGGTACGATAACAATACGCATTAGGGAGAATACGTAGTTTGTATTTGGATCTGTTCCCATGCTTGTGATATGCAAGTATGATGCTCTTTCCCGATGCTGGCCGGTGTCAGTGAGCCATAGCATCATCTCGACCATGCTCGCAGTTTCTGTAGCGATCAAGTGAATGAGTGTAAACAACCGATACTGTGTTGAAAGCACTTTTTTTTATTTTGAGATCGCATTCCATCAGTCTACTAAATGCCCACGTGTGTCTCTAGCTTTGTTTTAGATAAATTTGTCTTGCTGTAGGCTATGGTAAATGGTCTGAGCACATTTAAGATGGGCTAGCCTAAGCTGAACAAAAAATAATCTTTAAATATTTAATAAATTACATTAGGTATTCAACACTTAATTATAAAATGGGCTTTGTGTTGGATGACTTTGCCCAACTGTTTGTAATGGCAAGTGTTCTGAGCACATTTAAGGTAGGCTAGGCTAGAATATGATGTTTGGTTGTTGCGGTATTTTTTTTGACTTGGGATTTTCCACTTACGATGGGTTTGTTGGAACATAACCCCATTGTAAGTCAAGTATAGGGAGTAAGGAAGAAAGCTTAAAAGCAGGACATCAAGGGTGATAATCATTGGATTGCTGCCTGTGCCATGTGTCAGTCAGGATAGGTTTAGCAAGTTATGGCAGATAAATGTGTGGCGCAGATGGGGGTTCAGATTTGTGGATCATTGGGATGCCTTCTGGGGAAGGTCTGACCTGTACAAAAAGTATAGATTGCATCTGAACTGGAGGGGGACCAATTTCCTGGTATAAAGTTTCAATAGATCTGTTGGGGAGGGTTTAAACTAGTTTGACAGGGGACAGAATAGAGCAGGTGGCGGAAGGTTGATACAATCTGTGGTGAGTTGAGGAATGACAGGCAGTGGATGGGGCATAAATGTAGTCAGTTGGAGGGCTGAAATATGTTTGTTTCAATGCAAGTATTAAGAATAAGGGAGATAAACTTGGAGCATGGATCAGTGTGTGGTATTACAATGTTCTGGCCACTATCAAGACTTGCCTGATGCAGGTATTGGGGTTTCAATACTTTAAAAGCGATAGGATGGTAGGGGAATAGCATTACTGCTCAGGGACAGTTTCACAACTGCAGAAAGGGAGGATGATGCGGCAGGATTGTCTACTGAGTCACTCTGGCTAGAAGTCAGAAACAGGAAATGAGTGATCACTGCCATGTTAGTGGTCTATCAGCCCCAGGTAGCCCTCAAGATGCTAATGAACTGATAGATTGGCAGATTTTGTAAAGGTGCAAAATTAAAAGGGTAGTTGTTTTGGGATATATCAACTTCCTCAATATTGACTGGCACCTCCTTACTACAAGAGGGATTGATGGGGTAGAATTTGTTCCATGATTCCAAGAAGGATTCCTGACATAATATGTGGACATGCAGACTAATGGAGAGGCCACACTGGGTAATGAATCTGGTCAACTGTCAGACCTCTCAGTGGGAAAACACTTTGGTGATTGTTACCACAACTCTCTGACCTTTAACAGAGCGATGGATAGGAGTAGACAAAATGGTAAAGGATTTAATTGGGGAAGGGATAATTATGATGGGATGAGTCAGAAATTGGGGAGACCTAATTTGGAACAGATGTTGGGGGGGGGGGGCGGATGGAAGCACAGAAGTAATGTGAAAGATGCTTCGGGGCAACTTGTGTGGTGTTCTGAGTAGGTTTGTCTCACTGAAAAAGGCTCATGTAAATTGTATGGCAGCCAGGAAGGAACTTGAGAGAGGTCTTGGAAGAGCTAGAAAGGGTCACAAGAAGGCCTTGGCAAATAGGATTGAGGAAACCCTAAGGAATTCTCTGCAAACATGAAGAATGGCAGGAAGATGAGAGTTGAGGTAGGGCCACAAGGATAAAAAAGGTAAAGGACCTGGAGGCAGATGTGGTAGTGGAGGTCTGAAATGTAATACTTTGCTTTGGTGCTCTCCAGAGAGAGGGACCTTGGTCAAGGTGAGGTCAGTATCAAGCAAGCTTGTGTGCTGGAGCAGGCATTCTTAATGAAGGCCATATGCACCCCACCCTGGGGATTGCAGCACATTAAAGAGGGGACCACAGACTGAAACCATTAATAATGGGGGCCCAAGGTATATAGGAAGCATGGAAACTAAATGAATTAATCATTTTGGGTAAGGAAAGGGCTTTGCTGTATAGTTGTCAAGCAATGTAAATTCTTCAAGGATGGAGGCATTTGGAGTTAACCTAGAATGATCCAGATAAATACAGAAAATTAATGATTTTTTTTTTTCCAGAGCATTCCTTGCTTCAACATGATTGTGTTTGACTGACTTGGGACCAGTTTTGGCTATGTATGGCATTCCTCATAGTTTTTCTCTTGTGTTCCATCACTCCACATTCAATTCTTCTACATAAGCATACAGGCTGAAAAGGTTTTCCTCCAGATTTCTTGGGTTTTCCTCAAGATATCTTGGGTCATTCTCTTGTGTCAATTTACTTTGAGTTTTCATGACGGGTCCTGAAGGTATATCTTCTGCTAGCTTTTATTGAAGAAGGTATGGATTGTTTATTATTTTTCATGATATTTAAGCTGACTTTTGAGCTAATGCTTGTAAGAAATGCTTTCATTTTGTAATTAAATTTTGTTACTTTCAGAAATAATTTTCCCATGAGTGCCTTGGCTCATCTTCAAGATAATTTCGACAGAATGCCAATGCTATAATAGATGATTACTGCGAGGTCATATAAATTAGAAAAGGATCGTGCATCATAATTGATTTCAAAAATTGGAAATGCTCATAACATCGCTTATTTTTGCCTTCTGTGTCCTTAATAATATTTGACATCATGAACTTAAATGCCAAAGAAACTATTCAGCTAATTCCTTTGAGTAATTCCACTGTTCCTAAAGAATTGATGAGAAGCCAAGGGATATTGGAATAACAATTAGTCATTTCATTACAATCCAAGAAATCCTCTTTACAGTTAGATGAATCCACTCTGCAACAGACAGCCCTTCAATGACTTGCGCCAGATACTGGAATGGAAAAGATGGAAGAGATGTAGTTTTCCAGAAGAATTAAACAGATACTAAGGGAATGACTATATTTTTTTTTAAAGTTAAGAATGACGTAAATGAGAACAATATTCCATTTGAGAATAGAGTTGCCTGTCCAACTGACAATGCTGTTTCAAATGATAGGACAATACAAGGAGTTCATCGTGCACCTAAAAAATGGTTTACCTTCAGTTTTTTACTGTTCATTGCATCATTCATAGGGAGCACTTAGTGCTAAACACTTAAGAGGATGTTTAAATGCTTCAATTTAATTTGTCATAGAGTGTAAACTTTGTAAGATCACTTCAAGACCAACTATTCTGGCAGCTGTGTGAAGAAAATGATGAACATTTCTGTTGTGTATGTATTCACACAATTAAGACTTGGAGACGTGATGCTTTCTTATCCTTTACTTCTATTAGACTAACCTGGCTACTGACACACAGGGTTATATATATTAAAGGGTGACATCATGACATGAACATCTTGATGTCCAGCAGAGGGTGGGCTAATACCCAACTCTCTTACACCCCCCCCCACCCCCCATGCGATAAATGCTGACTTGGGCCCTTTGAACTAATAAAATTGCATTGGGCCCAGGACTACAAGTGAGAATTACGATACAATTATGATTATAAAAGGGAAAGTGTTTAATAATAATCAAGGCACATAGTCCTTGAAGCGTTCAGGTGCTCTTCTTTCTCTTTTGGACTGCCTCAGCATGATTTGCTGTGCCGGTCTTTGCTCGGGACCCGTAAATAGTTGGGTCGACGATCGAGTTGTTGGCAACTGCCTGCCTTTGCTGACCTTCAGCGGCGACTGCCGTCTTTGCTGCCCTCCTGACTGCATGTCTCAGTTGCTGGACTCCTCACTGGACTGCTCAGCTCAGTGACCGTCTGTGCCCTCCCCCCTCGGTCTGAGGGGTGGGATGGTCGGGGAAGGCCACGGCAGATCTGGTTCCACCTCATCCAGTTCATGAGGTATTTCATGGACCTTTGTATCAGCCAATGCCAGTCAATATTGGGGAAGTTGATATCTCCCAAAACAACAACCCTTTTAAATTTGCACCTTTACAAAATCTGCCAATCTATCGGCTCCTTAGCATCTTGAGGGCTATCTGGGGCTGATAGACCACTAACATTGCAGTGATCATTCTGTTCCTGTTTCTGACTTCCAGCCACACTGACTCACTCGGTCTGAGGGGTGGGATAGTCGGGGCAGGCCATGTCAGGTCTGGTTCCACCTCCTCCAGTTCATGAGGCAGTTTATGGACCTTTGTGTCAGTCAATGCTCGCAATTGGTCAATGTGTTGAATCCACAATCTGTCTCCCACTAGAACAGAGTGTGAACAGGGGCTCAATTTTTGTTAAATTACTTCTACCACCCATGGGTCTTTATGTTGTCTATGATCTTGTACCAGAACTCTCTCACCCACTTCCAATATTCTAGGTGAGGTTTGTGGCAATACTATTTTTTTTTGCAATCAGAGACCCAGATCTGGATGAACTGTGGATAGCCTGGTCTGCAGGTTGTGGCCAAACATTAGTTCTGCTGGGGTGCGTTTTGTGGTAGAATGCAGTGTGTTTCTGTATCCCAAAAGGAAATCTGCTATTTTTGTGTCCAGGAGGCATTTAGAAGTTTCATGGTTTTGATTGCTTTTTTAAATGTTTATTCAAAATGTTCTGCCTCACGATTAGTACTTGGGTGATAGGGCACGGACAAAACATGTCTGATATTGTTGTCATGCACAAATTTTTTTAAATTTTCCGATGTAGGTTGAGGCCCATTGTCAGTAAATAATTCATGAGGCAATCCATTAGTGGCAAAGATAGCTCATAGACACTCAATCGTAGGATCTGCTTTGGTATTTTTCAGCTGTGAAACCACTGGCCATTTGGAGTGTGCATCCACAGCTATTAGGAAAGTTTCACCCATGAATGGTCCAGTGAAGTCTACATGAATCCGATGCCAGGGTTTGGATGGCCATGTCCATGTGTTAGCTTCAGCTTGCAGCATTTTTGGCTGCATTAACTGACATACTTTGCATTCTCTTCCTGTTGTTTCAATGTCTGTCTATGGAGTGCCACCAGACATGCATCCAGGCCGGTGCCTTAATTCGTACCATTCCTGGATGGTTGTGGTGCAGTTATGATAACATGGTATTTTGTCACTTGGCTGGAATAATTATAAGGGAACCCCATAGTAAACATCCTTCTTCGACTGAGTTCATAGCGGCTTGTATGGTAAGGTTTTGGATCTTCTGGAATTACTTCAGATTCAGGCCACCCATTAAGGGTGAGGTATAGGATCTTGCATAATGTTGCCTCTTTTCAGGTTTCCTTTGCGATCATCTGGGCTGTAATGGGCAGTTGTTGAAGTTGTTCTTGGTTGATGGCTAGTGCATCAGATATCCATTTAATAATTTCTTCTTGTTGTTCTGACTCCGGTAGCAGCATGCGTGATGAGGCATCTGCGTGGCTGTTGGGTGTTCCTGGTTTGTTTTGTATCATAGTTATACACCGCTAGTT